>NC_134697.1:3151547-3233212 GCF_050947455.1 Rhinoderma darwinii | reverse complement strand
GGCACTTCATGTCCTTGTCATTTATGATAAATCACTGGTTTTGCCTCTTTCAAATTCCTTCAGTTTTTTTTTGTTGTATCCGTTTCTGGAAAAGCTGGGTGACAACACATATGGTTTTCATTTCAGCTTTCCCAGTGCCCAGAACGGCAGATCTGCCTGCTTGTGTTACAGATCAGCACATAACTAGGGAGATTCAACATTCAGGGCGACCGCTGTTGAAACTCCAATCACATTGGTTTATATAGTAATGCTTTTACAATTCGGTGTCCTTTCACCCAGCTTTCCCACACTCCTGATAGGCAAATCCGTCCTGTTTTGCAGTGACAACCCAAAGGCTCATATATAACTAGGTACGTGCTGTTCAGGACAGTAGAAGAGCCGGGTGACAGCCACGTAGGAAATGTAACGGCGGCAGAGTCGGTGGTCACCCAGCTTTCCCGGATTATGACCTCCATTCCCCACACCAGTCGCACGTCCGCAGCTTCAGAGGATAATGAGAAGCTGCGGATGACGAGGCGGCTCCAGCCCTCTCATCACTCGGAGGTCTTTATCTTATGATGAGGGGGTCACAGCCACGAGGAGACGTCGTCTGTCATCATCCTCACAGGAGAGAAGTCTTTCAAGTCCCCGACAAGACCGAACAGGAGTCCAGCGAATATCCCCCCCCCCCCCCCCCCCCGCAGACCAGAGCAAGGACCCCCCGGACACCGGCCACAGGGTCCGCACCGCTCCCCCACACCTGATCAACTATACAGGAGAGGACGAGGATTCTTACCACGACGGCGTATTCCTATACTGCGGCGGTACCGCGACAAAAGACGGGAATCAACCGCAGCGTGTAAACGCACCAAAAGGGAAAAAAACAATGAAGACGAAGCCACAGCCATTATCTGCCCCAGACCTGTCCCAATCCTATGCAATGTATGTATCACATCATGGACTTAGATACACAGCTCAGCAGACAGTATCACACATGACAGGATTAGATACAGCAGCTCAGCAGACAGTATCACACATGGTAGGATTAGATACACAGCTCAGCAGACAGTATCACACATGATAGGATTAGATACACAGCTCAGCAGATAGTATCACACATGATAGGATTAGATACACAGCTCAGCAGACATTATCACACATGATAGGATTAGATACACAGCTCAGCAGACAGTATCACACAGGATAGGATTAGATACACAGCTCAGCAGACAGTATCACACATGATAGGATTAGATACACAGCTCAGCAGACAGTATCACACATGATAGGATTAGATACACAGCTCAGCAGACAGTATCACACATGATAGGATTAGATACACAGCTCAGCAGACAGTATCACACAGGATAGGATTAGATACACAGCTCAGCAGACAGTATCACACATGATGGGCTTAGATACACAGCTCAGCAGACAGTATCACACATGATAGTATTAGATACACAGCTCAGCAGACAGTATCACACATGATAGGATTAGATACACAGCTCAGCAGACAGTATCACACAGGATAGGATTAGATACACAGCTCAGCAGACAGTATCACACATGATGGGATTAGATACACAGCTCAGCAAACAGTATCACACATGATAGGATTAGATACACATGCTCAGCAGACAGTATCACACATGATAGGATTAGATACACAGGCTCAGCAGACAGTATCACACATGATAGGATTAGATACACAGCTCAGCAGACAGTATCACACATGATAGGATTAGATACACAGCTCAGCAGACAGTATCACACATGATAGGATTAGATACACAGCTCAGCAGACAGTATCACACATGATAGGATTAGATACACAGCTCAGCAGACAGTATCACACATGATAGGATTAGATACACAGCTCAGGAGACAGTATCACACATGATAGGATTAGATACACAGCTCAGCAGACAGTATCACACATGATAGGATTAGATACACGGCTCAGCAGACAGTATCACACATGATAGGATTAGATACACAGGCTCAGCAGACAGTATCACACATGATAGGATTAGATACACAGGCTCAGCAGACCGTATCACACATGATAGGATTAGATACACAGCTCAGCAGACAGTATCACACATGATAGGATTAGATACACAGCTCAGCAGACAGTATCACACATGATAGGATTAGATACACAGCTCAGCAGACAGTATCACACATGATAGTATTAGATACACAGCTCAGCAGACAGTATCACACATGATAGGATTAGATACACAGCTCAGCAGACAGTATCACACAGGATAGGATTAGATACACATGCTCAGCAGACAGTATCACACATGATAGGATTAGATACACAGGCTCAGCAGACAGTATCACACATGATAGGATTAGATACACAGCTCAGCAGACAGTATCACACATGATAGGATTAGATACACAGCTCAGCAGACAGTATCACACATGATAGGATTAGATACACAGCTCAGCAGACAGTATCACACATGATAGGATTAGATACACAGCTCAGCAGACAGTATCACACATGATAGGATTAGATACACAGCTCAGGAGACAATATCACACATGATAGGATTAGATACACAGCTCAGCAGACAGTATCACACATGATAGGATTAGATACACGGCTCAGCAGACAGTATCACACATGATAGGATTAGATACACAGGCTCAGCAGACAGTATCACACATGATAGGATTAGATACACAGCTCAGGAGACAGTATCACACATGATAGGATTAGATACACAGGCTCAGCAGACAGTATCACACATGATAGGATTAGATACACAGGCTCAGCAGACAGTATCACACATGATAGGATAGGATTAGATACACAGCTCAGCAGACAGTATCACACATGATAGGATTAGATACACAGCTCAGGAGACAGTATCACACATGATAGGATTAGATACACAGCTCAGCAGACAGTATCACACATGATAGGATTAGATACACGGCTCAGCAGACAGTATCACACATGATAGGATTAGATACACAGCTCAGCAGACAGTATCACACATGATAGGATTAGATACACAGATCAAGAGACAGTATCACACATGACAGGATTAGATACAGCCACTCAGCAGACAGTATCACACAGGATAGGATTAGATACACAGCTCAGCAGACAGTATCACACATGATAGGTTTAGATACACAGCTCAGCAGACAGTATCACACATGATAGGATTAGATACACAGCTCAGCAGACAGTATCACACATGATAGATTCGATACAGCGGCTCAGCAGACAATATCACACATGATAGGATTAGACACAGCGGCTCAGCAGACAGTATCACACATGATAGGATTAGATACAGCGGCTCAGTAGACAGTATCACACATGATAGGATTAGATACAGCGGCTCAGTAGACAGTATCACACATGATAGGATTAGATACAGCGGCTCAGCAGACAGTATCACACATGATAGATTAGATACAGCGGCTCAGCAGACAGTATCACACATGATAGGATTAGATACACAGCTCAGCAGACAGTATCACACATGATATGATTAGATACACAGCTCAGCAGACAGTATCACACATGATGGGATTAGATACACCGCTCAGCAGACAGTATCACACATGATGGGATTAGATACACAGCTCAGCAGACAGTATCACACATGATGGGATTAGATACACAGCTCAGCACAGTATCACACATGATGGGATTAGATACACAGCTCCGCAGACAGTATCACACATGATAGGATTAGATACACAGCTCCGCAGACAGTATCACACAGGATAGGATTAGATACAGAAGCTCAGCACAGTATCACACATGATAGGATTAGATACACCGCTCAGCAGACAGTATCACACATGATAGGATTAGATACACAGCTCAGCAGATAGTATCACATGATAGGATTAGATACACAGCTCAGCAGACAGTATCACACATGATAGGATTAGATACACAGCTCAGCAGACAGTATCACACATGATAGGATTAGATACACCGCTCAGCAGACAGTATCACACATGATAGGATTAGATACACAGCTCAGCAGACAGTATTACACATGATAGGATTAGATACACAGCTCAGCAGACAGTATCACACATGATAGGATTAGATACAGCAGCTCAGCAGACAATATCACACATGATAGGATTAGATACAGCGGCTCAGCAGACAGTATCACACATGATAGGATTAGATTCAGCAGACAGTATCACACATGATAGGATTAGATACAGCGGCTCAGCAGACAGTATCACACATGATAGGATTAGATACAGCGGCTCAGTAGACAGTATCACACATGATAGGATTAGATACAGCAGCTCAGTAGACAGTATCACACATGATGGGATTAGATACACAGCTCAGCAGACAGTATCACACATGATGGGATTAGATACACAGCTCAGCAGACAGTATCACACATGATGGGATTAGATACACAGCTCCGCAGACAGTATCACACATGATAGGATTAGATACACAGCTCAGCAGACAGTATCACACATGATAGGATTAGATACACAGCTCAGCAGACAGTATCACACATGATAGGATTAGATACACAGGCTCAGCAGACAGTATCACACATGATAGGATTAGATACAGCAGCTCAGCAGACAGTATCACACATGATAGGATTAGATACAGCAGCTCAGCAGACAGTATCACACATGATAGGATTAGATACAGCGGCTCAGTAGACAGTATCACACATGATAGGATTAGATACAGCAGCTCAGTAGACAGTATCACACATGATAGGATTAGATACAGCAGCTCAGCAGACAGTATCACACATGATAGGATTAGATACAGCAGCTCAGCAGACAGTATCACACATGATAGGATTAGATACAGCAGCTCAGCAGACAGTATCACACATGATAGGATTAGATACAGCAGCTCAGCAGACAGTATCACACATGATAGGATTAGATACAGCGGCTCAGTAGACAGTATCACACATGATAGGAT
The DNA here is from genome assembly GCF_050947455.1 of Rhinoderma darwinii. Classification (NCBI taxonomy): domain Eukaryota; kingdom Metazoa; phylum Chordata; class Amphibia; order Anura; family Rhinodermatidae; genus Rhinoderma; species Rhinoderma darwinii. Next base: position 3,228,270 of record NC_134697.1, on the reverse strand, counting down.
TAGATACAGCAGCTCAGTAGACAGTATCACACATGATAGGATTAGATACAGCAGCTCAGCAGACAGTATCACACATGATAGGATTAGATACAGCAGCTCAGCAGACAGTATCACACATGATAGGATTAGATACAGCAGCTCAGCAGACAGTATCACACATGATAGGATTAGATACAGCGGCTCAGCAGACAGTATCACACATGATAGGATTAGATACAGCGGCTCAGCAGACAGTATCACACATGATAGGATTAGATACAGCGGCTCAGCAGACAGTATCACACATGATAGGATTAGATACAGCCACTCAGCAGACAGTATCACACAGGATAGGATTAGATACACAGCTCAGCAGACAGTATCACACATGATAGGTTTAGATACACAGCTCAGCAGACAGTATCACACATGATAGGATTAGATACACAGCTCAGCAGACAGTATCACACATGATAGATTCGATACAGCGGCTCAGCAGACAATATCACACATGATAGGATTAGATACAGCGGCTCAGCAGACAGTATCACACATGATAGGATTAGATACAGCGGCTCAGTAGACAGTATCACACATGATAGGATTAGATACAGCGGCTCAGCAGACAGTATCACACATGATAGGATTAGATACAGCGGCTCAGTAGACAGTATCACACATGATAGGATTAGATACAGCGGCTCAGCAGACAGTATCACACATGTTAGATTAGATACAGCGGCTCAGCAGACAGTATCACACATGATAGGATTAGATACACAGCTCAGCAGACAGTATCACACATGATATGATTAGATACACAGCTCAGCAGACAGTATCACACATGATGGGATTAGATACACAGCTCAGCAGACAGTATCACACATGATGGGATTAGATACACAGCTCAGCAGACAGTATCACACATGATGGGATTAGATACACAGCTCAGCACAGTATCACACATGATGGGATTAGATACACAGCTCCGCAGACAGTATCACACATGATAGGATTAGATACACAGCTCCGCAGACAGTATCACACAGGATAGGATTAGATACAGAAGCTCAGCACAGTATCACACATGATAGGATTAGATACACCGCTCAGCAGACAGTATCACACATGATAGGATTAGATACACAGCTCAGCAGATAGTATCACACATGATAGGATTAGATACACAGCTCAGCAGACAGTATCACACATGATAGGATTAGATACACAGCTCAGCAGACAGTATCACACATGATAGGATTAGATACACCGCTCAGCAGACAGTATCACACATGATAGGATTAGATACACAGCTCAGCAGACAGTATTACACATGATAGGATTAGATACACAGCTCAGCAGACAGTATCACACATGATAGGATTAGATACAGCAGCTCAGCAGACAATATCACACATGATAGGATTAGATACAGCGGCTCAGCAGACAGTATCACACATGATAGGATTAGATTCAGCAGACAGTATCACACATGATAGGATTAGATACAGCGGCTCAGCAGACAGTATCACACATGATAGGATTAGATACAGCGGCTCAGTAGACAGTATCACACATGATAGGATTAGATACAGCAGCTCAGTAGACAGTATCACACATGATAGGATTAGATACAGCAGCTCAGCAGACAGTATCACACATGATAGGATTAGATACAGCAGCTCAGCAGACAGTATCACAAATGATAGGATTAGATACACAGCTCCGCAGACAGTATCACACAGGATAGGATTAGATACAGAAGCTCAGCACAGTATCACACATGATAGGATTAGATACACCGCTCAGCAGACAGTATCACACATGATAGGATTAGATACACAGCTCAGCAGACAGTATCACACATGATAGGATTAGATACACAGCTCAGCAGACAGTATCACACATGATAGGATTAGATACACAGCTCAACAGACAGTATCACACATGATGGGATTAGATACACAGCTCAGCAGACAGTATCACACATGATGGGATTAGATACACAGCTCAGCAGACAGTATCACACATGATGGGATTAGATACACAGCTCCGCAGACAGTATCACACATGATAGGATTAGATACACAGCTCAGCAGACAGTATCACACATGATAGGATTAGATACACAGCTCAGCAGACAGTATCACACATGATAGGATTAGATACACAGGCTCAGCAGACAGTATCACACATGATAGGATTAGATACAGCAGCTCAGCAGACAGTATCACACATGATAGGATTAGATACAGCAGCTCAGCAGACAGTATCACACATGATAGGATTAGATACAGCGGCTCAGTAGACAGTATCACACATGATAGGATTAGATACAGCAGCTCAGTAGACAGTATCACACATGATAGGATTAGATACAGCAGCTCAGCAGACAGTATCACACATGATAGGATTAGATACAGCAGCTCAGCAGACAGTATCACACATGATAGGATTAGATACAGCAGCTCAGCAGACAGTATCACACATGATAGAATTAGATACAGCAGCTCAGCAGACAGTATCACACATGATAGGATTAGATACAGCGGCTCAGTAGACAGTATCACACATGATAGGATTAGATACAGCAGCTCAGTAGACAGTATCACACATGATAGGATTAGATACAGCAGCTCAGCAGACAGTATCACACATGATAGGATTAGATACAGCGGCTCAGTAGACAGTATCACACATGATAGGATTAGATACAGCAGCTCAATAGACAGTATCACACATGATAGGATTAGATACAGCAGCTCAGCAGACAGTATCACACATGATAGGATTAGATACACCGCTCAGCAGACAGTATCACACATGATAGGATTAGATACACAGCTCAGCAGATAGTATCACACATGATAGGATTAGATACACAGCTCAGCAGACAGTATCACACATGATAGGATTAGATACACAGCTCAGCAGACAGTATCACACATGATAGGATTAGATACACCGCTCAGCAGACAGTATCACACATGATAGGATTAGATACACAGCTCAGCAGACAGTATCACACATGATAGGATTAGATACAGCAGCTCAGCAGACAATATCACACATGATAGGATTAGATACAGCGGCTCAGCAGACAGTATCACACATGATAGGATTAGATTCAGCAGACAGTATCACACATGATAGGATTAGATACAGCGGCTCAGCAGACAGTATCACACATGATAAGATTAGATACAGCGGCTCAGTAGACAGTATCACACATGATAGGATTAGATACAGCAGCTCAGTAGACAGTATCACACATGATAGGATTAGATACAGCAGCTCAGCAGACAGTATCACACATGATAGGATTAGATACAGCAGCTCAGCAGACAGTATCACAAATGATAGGATTAGATACACAGCTCCGCAGACAGTATCACACAGGATAGGATTAGATACAGAAGCTCAGCACAGTATCACACATGATAGGATTAGATACACCGCTCAGCAGACAGTATCACACATGATAGGATTAGATACACAGCTCAGCAGACAGTATCACACATGATAGGATTAGATACACAGCTCAGCAGACAGTATCACACATGATAGGATTAGATACACAGCTCAACAGACAGTATCACACATGATGGGATTAGATACACAGCTCAGCAGACAGTATCACACATGATGGGATTAGATACACAGCTCAGCAGACAGTATCACACATGATGGGATTAGATACACAGCTCCGCAGACAGTATCACACATGATAGGATTAGATACACAGCTCAGCAGACAGTATCACACATGATAGGATTAGATACACAGCTCAGCAGACAGTATCACACATGATAGGATTAGATACACAGGCTCAGCAGACAGTATCACACATGATAGGATTAGATACACAGCTCAGCAGACAGTATCACACATGATAGGATTAGATACAGCAGCTCAGCAGACAGTATCACACATGATAGGATTAGATACACAGCTCAGCAGACAGTATCACACATGATAGGATTAGATACACAGCTCAGCAGACAGTATCACACATGATAGGATTAGATACACAGCTCAGGAGACAATATCACACATGATAGGATTAGATACACAGCTCAGCAGACAGTATCACACATGATAGGATTAGATACACGGCTCAGCAGACAGTATCACACATGATAGGATTAGATACACAGGCTCAGCAGACAGTATCACACATGATAGGATTAGATACACAGCTCAGGAGACAGTATCACACATGATAGGATTAGATACACAGGCTCAGCAGACAGTATCACACATGATAGGATTAGATACACAGGCTCAGCAGACAGTATCACACATGATAGGATAGGATTAGATACACAGCTCAGCAGACAGTATCACACATGATAGGATTAGATACACAGCTCAGGAGACAGTATCACACATGATAGGATTAGATACACAGCTCAGCAGACAGTATCACACATGATAGGATTAGATACACGGCTCAGCAGACAGTATCACACATGATAGGATTAGATACACAGCTCAGCAGACAGTATCACACATGATAGGATTAGATACACAGATCAAGAGACAGTATCACACATGACAGGATTAGATACAGCCACTCAGCAGACAGTATCACACAGGATAGGATTAGATACACAGCTCAGCAGACAGTATCACACATGATAGGTTTAGATACACAGCTCAGCAGACAGTATCACACATGATAGGATTAGATACACAGCTCAGCAGACAGTATCACACATGATAGATTCGATACAGCGGCTCAGCAGACAATATCACACATGATAGGATTAGACACAGCGGCTCAGCAGACAGTATCACACATGATAGGATTAGATACAGCGGCTCAGTAGACAGTATCACACATGATAGGATTAGATACAGCGGCTCAGTAGACAGTATCACACATGATAGGATTAGATACAGCGGCTCAGCAGACAGTATCACACATGATAGATTAGATACAGCGGCTCAGCAGACAGTATCACACATGATAGGATTAGATACACAGCTCAGCAGACAGTATCACACATGATATGATTAGATACACAGCTCAGCAGACAGTATCACACATGATGGGATTAGATACACCGCTCAGCAGACAGTATCACACATGATGGGATTAGATACACAGCTCAGCAGACAGTATCACACATGATGGGATTAGATACACAGCTCAGCACAGTATCACACATGATGGGATTAGATACACAGCTCCGCAGACAGTATCACACATGATAGGATTAGATACACAGCTCCGCAGACAGTATCACACAGGATAGGATTAGATACAGAAGCTCAGCACAGTATCACACATGATAGGATTAGATACACCGCTCAGCAGACAGTATCACACATGATAGGATTAGATACACAGCTCAGCAGATAGTATCACATGATAGGATTAGATACACAGCTCAGCAGACAGTATCACACATGATAGGATTAGATACACAGCTCAGCAGACAGTATCACACATGATAGGATTAGATACACCGCTCAGCAGACAGTATCACACATGATAGGATTAGATACACAGCTCAGCAGACAGTATTACACATGATAGGATTAGATACACAGCTCAGCAGACAGTATCACACATGATAGGATTAGATACAGCAGCTCAGCAGACAATATCACACATGATAGGATTAGATACAGCAGCTCAGCAGACAGTATCACACATGATAGGATTAGATTCAGCAGACAGTATCACACATGATAGGATTAGATACAGCGGCTCAGCAGACAGTATCACACATGATAGGATTAGATACAGCGGCTCAGTAGACAGTATCACACATGATAGGATTAGATACAGCAGCTCAGTAGACAGTATCACACATGATGGGATTAGATACACAGCTCAGCAGACAGTATCACACATGATGGGATTAGATACACAGCTCAGCAGACAGTATCACACATGATGGGATTAGATACACAGCTCCGCAGACAGTATCACACATGATAGGATTAGATACACAGCTCAGCAGACAGTATCACACATGATAGGATTAGATACACAGCTCAGCAGACAGTATCACACATGATAGGATTAGATACACAGGCTCAGCAGACAGTATCACACATGATAGGATTAGATACAGCAGCTCAGCAGACAGTATCACACATGATAGGATTAGATACAGCAGCTCAGCAGACAGTATCACACATGATAGGATTAGATACAGCGGCTCAGTAGACAGTATCACACATGATAGGATTAGATACAGCAGCTCAGTAGACAGTATCACACATGATAGGATTAGATACAGCAGCTCAGCAGACAGTATCACACATGATAGGATTAGATACAGCAGCTCAGCAGACAGTATCACACATGATAGGATTAGATACAGCAGCTCAGCAGACAGTATCACACATGATAGGATTAGATACAGCAGCTCAGCAGACAGTATCACACATGATAGGATTAGATACAGCGGCTCAGTAGACAGTATCACACATGATAGGATTAGATACAGCAGCTCAGTAGACAGTATCACACATGATAGGATTAGATACAGCAGCTCAGCAGACAGTATCACACATGATAGGATTAGATACAGCAGCTCAGCAGACAGTATCACACATGATAGGATTAGATACAGCAGCTCAGCAGACAGTATCACACATGATAGGATTAGATACAGCGGCTCAGCAGACAGTATCACACATGATAGGATTAGATACAGCGGCTCAGCAGACAGTATCACACATGATAGGATTAGATACAGCGGCTCAGCAGACAGTATCACACATGATAGGATTAGATACAGCCACTCAGCAGACAGTATCACACAGGATAGGATTAGATACACAGCTCAGCAGACAGTATCACACATGATAGGTTTAGATACACAGCTCAGCAGACAGTATCACACATGATAGGATTAGATACACAGCTCAGCAGACAGTATCACACATGATAGATTCGATACAGCGGCTCAGCAGACAATATCACACATGATAGGATTAGATACAGCGGCTCAGCAGACAGTATCACACATGATAGGATTAGATACAGCGGCTCAGTAGACAGTATCACACATGATAGGATTAGATACAGCGGCTCAGCAGACAGTATCACACATGATAGGATTAGATACAGCGGCTCAGTAGACAGTATCACACATGATAGGATTAGATACAGCGGCTCAGCAGACAGTATCACACATGTTAGATTAGATACAGCGGCTCAGCAGACAGTATCACACATGATAGGATTAGATACACAGCTCAGCAGACAGTATCACACATGATATGATTAGATACACAGCTCAGCAGACAGTATCACACATGATGGGATTAGATACACAGCTCAGCAGACAGTATCACACATGATGGGATTAGATACACAGCTCAGCAGACAGTATCACACATGATGGGATTAGATACACAGCTCAGCACAGTATCACACATGATGGGATTAGATACACAGCTCCGCAGACAGTATCACACATGATAGGATTAGATACACAGCTCCGCAGACAGTATCACACAGGATAGGATTAGATACAGAAGCTCAGCACAGTATCACACATGATAGGATTAGATACACCGCTCAGCAGACAGTATCACACATGATAGGATTAGATACACAGCTCAGCAGATAGTATCACACATGATAGGATTAGATACACAGCTCAGCAGACAGTATCACACATGATAGGATTAGATACACAGCTCAGCAGACAGTATCACACATGATAGGATTAGATACACCGCTCAGCAGACAGTATCACACATGATAGGATTAGATACACAGCTCAGCAGACAGTATTACACATGATAGGATTAGATACACAGCTCAGCAGACAGTATCACACATGATAGGATTAGATACAGCAGCTCAGCAGACAATATCACACATGATAGGATTAGATACAGCGGCTCAGCAGACAGTATCACACATGATAGGATTAGATTCAGCAGACAGTATCACACATGATAGGATTAGATACAGCAGCTCAGCAGACAGTATCACACATGATAGGATTAGATACAGCAGCTCAGCAGACAGTATCACACATGATAGGATTAGATACAGCAGCTCAGCAGACAGTATCACACATGATAGGATTAGATACAGCAGCTCAGCAGACAGTATCACACATGATAGGATTAGATACAGCGGCTCAGTAGACAGTATCACACATGATAGGATTAGATACAGCAGCTCCGCAGACAGTATCACACAGGATAGGATTAGATACAGAAGCTCAGCACAGTATCACACATGATAGGATTAGATACACCGCTCAGCAGACAGTATCACACATGATAGGATTAGATACACAGCTCAGCAGACAGTATCACACATGATAGGATTAGATACACAGCTCAGCAGACAGTATCACACATGATAGGATTAGATACACAGCTCAACAGACAGTATCACACATGATGGGATTAGATACACAGCTCAGCAGACAGTATCACACATGATGGGATTAGATACACAGCTCAGCAGACAGTATCACACATGATGGGATTAGATACACAGCTCCGCAGACAGTATCACACATGATAGGATTAGATACACAGCTCAGCAGACAGTATCACACATGATAGGATTAGATACACAGCTCAGCAGACAGTATCACACATGATAGGATTAGATACACAGGCTCAGCAGACAGTATCACACATGATAGGATTAGATACAGCAGCTCAGCAGACAGTATCACACATGATAGGATTAGATACAGCAGCTCAGCAGACAGTATCACACATGATAGGATTAGATACAGCGGCTCAGTAGACAGTATCACACATGATAGGATTAGATACAGCAGCTCAGTAGACAGTATCACACATGATAGGATTAGATACAGCAGCTCAGCAGACAGTATCACACATGATAGGATTAGATACAGCAGCTCAGCAGACAGTATCACACATGATAGGATTAGATACAGCAGCTCAGCAGACAGTATCACACATGATAGGATTAGATACAGCAGCTCAGCAGACAGTATCACACATGATAGGATTAGATACAGCGGCTCAGTAGACAGTATCACACGATAGGATTAGATACAGCAGCTCAGTAGACAGTATCACACATGATAGGATTAGATACAGCAGCTCAGCAGACAGTATCACACATGATAGGATTAGATACAGCAGCTCAGCAGACAGTATCACACATGATAGGATTAGATACAGCGGCTCAGCAGACAGTATCACACATGATAGGATTAGATACAGCGGCTCAGCAGACAGTATCACACATGATAGGATTAGATACAGCGGCTCAGCAGACAGTATCACACATGATAGGATTAGATACAGCGGCTCAGCAGACAGTATCACACATGATAGGATTAGATACAGCGGCTCAGTAGACAGTATCACACATGATAGGATTAGATACAGCGGCTCAGCAGACAGTATCACACATGATAGGATTAGATACAGCAGCTCAGCAGACAGTATCACACATGATAGGATTAGATACAGCAGCTCAGCAGACAGTATCACACATGATAGGATTAGATACAGCGGCTCAGTAGACAGTATCACACATGATAGGATTAGATACAGCAGCTCAGTAGACAGTATCACACATGATAGGATTAGATACAGCAGCTCAGCAGACAGTATCACACATGATAGGATTAGATACAGCAGCTCAGCAGACAGTATCACACATGATAGGATTAGATACAGCGGCTCAGTAGACAGTATCACACATGATAGGATTAGATACAGCAGCTCAGTAGACAGTATCACACATGATAGGATTAGATACAGCAGCTCAGCAGACAGTATCACACATGATAGGATTAGATACAGCAGCTCAGCAGACAGTATCACACATGATAGGATTAGATACAGCAGCTCAGCAGACAGTATCACACATGATAGGATTAGATACAGCAGCTCAGCAGACAGTATCACACATGATAGGATTAGATACAGCGGCTCAGCAGACAGTATCACACATGATAGGATTAGATACAGCGGCTCAGTAGACAGTATCACACATGATAGGATTAGATACAGCGGCTCAGCAGACAGTATCACACATGATAGGATTAGATACAGCGGCTCAGCAGACAGTATCACACATGATAGGATTAGATACAGCGGCTCAGCAGGCAGTATCACACATGATAGGATTAGATACAGCAGCTCAGCAGACAGTATCACACATGATAGGATTAGATACACAGCTCAGCAGACAGTATCACACATGATGGGATTAGATACACAGCTCAGCAGACAGTATCACACATGATAGGATTAGATACACAGCTCAGCAGACAGTATCACACATGATAGGATTAGATACAGCAGCTCAGCAGACAGTATCACACATGATAGGATTAGATACAGCAGCTCAGCAGACAGTATCACACATGATAGGATTAGATACACAGCTCAGCAGACAGTATCACACATGATAGGATTAGATACAGCGGCTCAGTAGACAGTATCACACATGATAGGATTAGATACAGCAGCTCAGTAGACAGTATCACACATGATAGGATTAGATACAGCAGCTCAGCAGACAGTATCACACATGATAGGATTAGATACAGCAGCTCAGCAGACAGTATCACACATGATAGGATTAGATACAGCGGCTCAGCAGACAGTATCACACATGATAGGATTAGATACAGCGGCTCAGCAGACAGTATCACACATGATAGGATTAGATACAGCGGCTCAGCAGACAGTATCACACATGATAGGATTAGATACAGCGGCTCAGCAGACAGTATCACACATGATAGGATTAGATACAGCGGCTCAGTAGACAGTATCACACATGATAGGATTAGATACAGCGGCTCAGCAGACAGTATCACACATGATAGGATTAGATACAGCAGCTCAGCAGACAGTATCACACATGATAGGATTAGATACAGCAGCTCAGCAGACAGTATCACACATGATAGGATTAGATACAGCGGCTCAGTAGACAGTATCACACATGATAGGATTAGATACAGCAGCTCAGTAGACAGTATCACACATGATAGGATTAGATACAGCAGCTCAGCAGACAGTATCACACATGATAGGATTAGATACAGCAGCTCAGCAGACAGTATCACACATGATAGGATTAGATACAGCGGCTCAGTAGACAGTATCACACATGATAGGATTAGATACAGCAGCTCAGTAGACAGTATCACACATGATAGGATTAGATACAGCAGCTCAGCAGACAGTATCACACATGATAGGATTAGATACAGCAGCTCAGCAGACAGTATCACACATGATAGGATTAGATACAGCAGCTCAGCAGACAGTATCACACATGATAGGATTAGATACAGCAGCTCAGCAGACAGTATTACACATGATAGGATTAGATACAGCGGCTCAGCAGACAGTATCACACATGATAGGATTAGATACAGCGGCTCAGTAGACAGTATCACACATGATAGGATTAGATACAGCGGCTCAGCAGACAGTATCACACATGATAGGATTAGATACAGCGGCTCAGCAGACAGTATCACACATGATAGGATTAGATACAGCGGCTCAGCAGACAGTATCACACATGATAGGATTAGATACAGCAGCTCAGCAGACAGTATCACACATGATAGGATTAGATACACAGCTCAGCAGACAGTATCACACATGATGGGATTAGATACACAGCTCAGCAGACAGTATCACACATGATAGGATTAGATACACAGCTCAGCAGACAGTATCACACATGATAGGATTAGATACAGCAGCTCAGCAGACAGTATCACACATGATAGGATTAGATACAGCAGCTCAGCAGACAGTATCACACATGATAGGATTAGATACACAGCTCAGCAGACAGTATCACACATGATAGGATTAGATACAGCAGCTCAGCAGACAGTATCACACATGATAGGATTAGATACAGCAGCTCAGCAGACAGTATCACACATGATAGGATTAGATACAGCAGCTCAGCAGACAGTATCACACATGATAGGATTAGATACAGCAGCTCAGCAGACAGTATCACACATGATAGGATTAGATACAGCGGCTCAGCAGACAGTATCACACATGATAGGATTAGATACACTGTCCAGAGAACAGCACAGAGGATGGACAGTATCACACATGATAGGATTAGATACACAGGCTCAGCAGACAGTATCACACATGATAGGATTAGATACACAGCACAGAGGATGGACAGTAAGACATAACAGGTGATTACAGGAATAGGCTCCTCTGTTAACCCTGTGTAGTCTTTGTATTACAGGCAGGTGGAGGGTTCTGTGGTGATACAATGATTACGTATGATGGATCGGGCAGGACACCGGGGCATGGAGCGGGCACAGATCCTTCCTGCCAGGATTTCACACTTCACCTGCTCCCGGTGTTACCTGAGACGTTACAATTATCAGGTCTGAGCGCGCACGGTGTCCCCCAATACACGAGATTAAGAAAGTGCCAGGAATTGTGAGGGGGCTCAGGCCAGAGACTCAGTGCCACTTCACCTCCACATATAATCCCCACATGTAACCATGAGAACCCTTCATGTAAATCTATTGCTTTTCATCAGGGTTTATACTCCAGACACATCCAGAGCTGCATTCACAATTCTGCAGGCTGCTACCTGCACTGTGCTGACAGACCCCCTTACGATGGGCTGTCCTGTGTTGCATTGCATTGTGGGGCGTGTATCTTTCTTACTACATCAGATGTAGAATTCCTGGTGTAGAAACCACATCTACCACAATGCACCACATCTGCACTGATTGAGAGCAGTAACTGCAGCTCTGGATGTGACTAGAGAATAATTCATGATGAACATTTATACAGATGGTACAACTACTCATATAAGATCTCTGAATTTCTGCTGGAAATTGTAGCAAAGAATTATTGACTTCAGGACTAAAGATCATTCAGGAGCCTGGGAAAGCTGGGTGAGAGTTGTAGTAATGGTGATCTGTCACCCAGCTTATAAAATAACGACATTGTATAATATTCACCTGACGGCTGCAGTGAATATTCTGCTTGCTCTGGGGTTGCCATGGTAACATTGATGTCCTGTCATGTGACCTCTCCTATGACTGTGTTCTTATAAGTGGGGCGGCCGTCACCCATCTTTTCCATATTTCTGAATGGTAGAATGTCAGTAGTTTTGCCATTTAGGACTATGAGAAAGCTGGGTGACAAACCCTGAGCTCAAATAGGTCTGCTATTACAGCTGCCACCCTGCTTTCCTAGATTCCTGAATGGTAAAGTTTTGCAGTTATGGCAGCAGGACCAGCATCACTGCATGAGATCTCAGTTTTGTCATCCAGGAGTTTGGCAAAGCTGGGTGACTGCCGCAGGTGAAGATTGTTACACAGATGAGAGAGTCGCTATTATAGCTCCTAAAGAGGCTGAAGCTCAGCTTTCCCAGATCCCGGAATGGTAAATCTTCCTAGTCAGGGAATGTTCACACGCAGCAGCAAAATACGTCTGAAATTACGGAGCTGTTTTCGCGGCGTCTTTTACTGACGTTATTGGAGCTGTTTTTCAATGGAGTCAATGAAAATGGCTCCAAAAACGTCCCAAGATATGTCCTGCACTCCTTTTTCGCAGGCGTCTTTTTACGCACCGTATTTTGACAGTGACGCGTAAAATGACACCTCGTGGGAACAGAACATCGTAAGACCCATTGCAAGCAATGGGCAGATGTTTGTAGGCGTAATGGAGACGTTTTTTTCACGTCTGAATATAGGCCGTGTGAACAGACCCTTATGCAGTGATGTGGCAGCATGGAGCGATCACTGGATGCCATAAACAGCCGCTCAGAACTTCACCACTTTTTTCCTTCCTTCAGTGACACGAGTGATTAATCCGGTGACTGTCAGAAGACAATGGATTCTGCTGACAGGAGGTGAGAGCGAGGACCACCACAGGTGACGACAGTATTAGGCTCTGTTCACACGCTTAACCAAAAATGGCTGTAAATACGGAGCTGTTTTCAAGGGAAAACAGCTCCTGATTTTCAAACGTTTTTTTTAGAAATTTGCGTTTTTCTGAGCTGTTTTTCTGAGCTGTTTTTCTATAGAGTCAATGAAAACCGGCTCCAAAAACGGCTCAATAAGTGACGGCCCATTGGAACAGAACACAGATTTCCCATTGAAATCAATGGGCAGGTGTTTACAGGCGTTCTGCTTCCGATTTTTCGGCCAATTACGGCCTGAAAAACGGCCAAAAATAAGCTGTGTGAACATTCCCTTACAGGGGGGAGAGGTGAAAGGTCAGGGAGCCGCCACTTTATGTTATAGGCCGGAGCTCAGGAACCGGAGAGGAAGTCACCGAGGACCAAGGTTATAATCCAGCTACAACGTGTACAGGGAGAAGCGGCAGCACTGTCCTTGTGAGCCGCTGCACAGACAAGCCTAGTCCTATGAAGCCAGCTCATCCATGGCAGCCCCTGCTCTCCGGTACATGGTGTAGCTTCCGGCAGAGGAATGTAATAAAACAATGTGTCACTACCTGATGCCTGACACATTGTAACACATCACAGGAACCGAAGCTGAAGAGCTGGGTGGTCATCTAAAATAGTATCACACATGGGAGGCTTAGATACAGTGGCTCAGCAGACAATATCACACATGATAGGATTAGATACACAGGCTCAGCAGACAGTATCACACATGATAGGATTAGATATAGCAGCTCAGCAGACAGTATAACATGATAGGATTAGATACACAGGCTCAGCAGACAGTATCACACATGATAGGATTAGATACAGCAGCTCAGCAGACAGTATCACAAATGATAGGATTAGATACACAGCTCAGCAGACAGTATCACACATGATAGGATTAGATACAGCAGCTCAGCAGACAGTATCACACATGATGGGATTAGATACACAGCTCAGCAGACAGTATCACACATGATAGGATTAGATACACAGCTCAGCAGACAGTATCACACATGATAGGATTAGATACACAGCTCAGGAGACAGTATCACACATGATAGGATTAGATACACAGCTCAGCAGACAGTATCACACGATAGGATTAGATACACGGCTCAGCATACAGTATCACACATGATAGGATTAGATACACAGCTCAAGAGACAGTATCACACATGATAGGATTAGATACACAGCTCAGCAGACAGTATCACACATGATAGATTAGATACAGAAGCTCAGCAGACAGTATCACACATGATAGATTAGATACAGCGGCTCAGCAGACAGTATCACACATGATAGGATTAGATACAGCGGCTCAGCAGACAGTATCACACATGATAGGATTAGATACACAGATCAAGAGACAGTATCACACATGATAGGATTAGATACAGCCCCTCAGCAGACAGTATCACACAGGATAGGATTAGATACACAGCTCAGCAGACAGTATCACACGATAGGTTTAGATACACAGCTCAGCAGACAGTATCACACATGATAGGATTAGATACAGCGGCTCAGCAGACAGTATCACACATGATAGGATTAGATACACAGATCAAGAGACAGTATCACACATGATAGGATTAGATACAGCCCCTCAGCAGACAGTATCACACAGGATAGGATTAGATACACAGCTCAGCAGACAGTATCACACGATAGGTTTAGATACACAGCTCAGCAGACAGTATCACACATGATAGATTCGATACAGCGGCTCAGCAGACAATATCACACATGATAGGATTAGATACAGTGGCTCAGTGGACAGTATCACACATGATAGGATTAGATACAGCGGCTCAGTAGACAGTATCACACATGATAGATTAGATACAGCGGCTCAGCAGACAGTATCACACATGATAGGATTAGATACAGCGGCTCAGCAGACAGTATCACACATGATAGATTAGATACAGTGGCTCAGCAGACAGTATCACACATGATAGGATTAGATACACAGCTCAGCAGACAGTATCACACATGATAGGATTAGATACACAGCTCAGAAGACAGTATCACACGATAGGATTAGATACAGCGGCTCAGCAGACAGTATGACACATTACAGGATTAGATACACACCTCAGCAGCCAGTATCACATATGATAGGATTAGATACACGTCTAAGCAGGCAGTATCACACAGGATTAGATACACCCACTTAGCGCGTCGGGCAGGTCGGTTTCGAGCGTTCTCCTGTGGACAGGCCGGGCAGCAGGACCGTCTTCTCTGACTTCAGGGCAGTCACTGATGGGACAGATACACAGGGAGGAGGAGGAGCGGCAGGGAGAAGAGAACATAGATCAGTTTACACTCGCGAGGTGGAGCCGTGCCAGAAACTGAAGGGTTAAACACAGCAGTAATGTCACCACCATTATTATCACCACCACCATCATGACTATCACCACCATTATCACCACCACCATCATGACTATCACCACCATCATGACTATCACCACCATTATTATCACCACCATTATTATCACCACCACCATTATTATCATTATTATTATAACCACCACCATCATGACTATCACCACCACCATTATTATCACCACCATTATTATCACCACCACCACCATCATGACTATCACCACCACCATTATTATCACCATCATCATCACCATTATTATCACCACCACCATCATTATTATCACCATCATCATCACCACCATTATCACCACCACCATCATTATTATTATTATCACCACCATCATCATCACCATCATCACCACCATCATTATTATCACTATCACCACCATCATCATCATTATCACTATCACCACCATCATCATTATTATCACTATCACCATCATCATTATTATCACTATCATCATCATCATCACTATCACCACCATCATCATTATTATCACTATCACCACTATCATCTCCTCAGGATAGAGTTTGGGGCGCATTTATCGATAGTGTCACGAGAATATTTTGCACTGAACCATCCAGCCAGTAGTAAATGAATTTGTTTCTACCGCTGCGTCTCGTTTTGTTGCACCTCATTGACACTTCTTCTGCCAGAACCGGACAGAGCAGGTGTAACTTGTACCATTTTTGGGCTCATTTCACTTAATATATATAACCCTTCACTTCGTGACTATTTTCAAGATCTCTGCTTGCTGTCAGAAAAATAAAAACATTCTTCTTTACATACAGAGGTTGAAAGCATGTACAGAGCTAGACCTGCTCACACAGCTGATAGTTCGTTATAATGTATTAGTGCAGGTTAAATGTATCAGTCTGTAGTCCTGGCCTTACAAAGTATTGTCTAGCCTGGATAAAATAGAAACAATCCCTCAACTGTGAGAAGGGTTAGGTCAGGATTTTCAGCCTCTGGATAACATATTTTCCATTCACTGACAGCAAGCAAAGGTCTTTGAAACGGTAAGGTATTGAAATAAGCGGATGGAACATGGAGAGCACATATGACCACGTGACTGCGCCCTTGTGAGAAGTGCTGGATGGGGACAGGATAGAAGGATGTGTGGGACCGGGTCAGGACATACAGCCCCTCTCAGCAGCCAAAAAGCACAGGAACCGGTTGATACAAGTGACTTCTGAGAAGGGGACTTCATCCTCCACTCCTGAGGTCTTTGCATAATCTGAATTCCTGTGGACAACACAGCAAAAAATTCTGTGACCTGAGGGCTGAGCGGAAGAGACGAGATCCAGGTGCCCCTCTGACTGCGCCAGCATGGCGGGTGTAAGTCGTGCCGTCCACGAAAAGGATATTACAGCGAAGAGGCCTCCAGGCAGCACACAAGACTGAAAATATTATCAACTAGACGGCCGAAATCACAAGATATGTACAACCGGAGACTAAAGCAATAAGGGAAGCGTACAGCATCACGGAACACTCCAGTCACATCCGGAGCTGCAGCCACAATCCTGCTTTTACATCCAGAGCTATAGCCACAAATGTGCTTTTACATCCAGAGCTGCATTCACAATTCTGCTTTACATCATGTCTCATTCTCCAACTCAATCTAAAGCTGCTGGCAACTACTACCGTCCAAATACCAAAAATTAATACCATCCGTATTACGACCGCAAATCCAAGCCCACATATAGAACGCGGAGAACCTTTGGAGTATAAAATGAGATGCAAAGGATTTACAGACACATCCAGAGCAGATTACCCGAATTAACGGTCGTTCATTATAGGGATTTCTAATGCGGTCAGACCAGGACTTGCAATCATAATAGGGACGCTACATCGCCTGCATTACGCCCGTCTGAATGAGCCCTTAACGCAAGCTGGCATTCAATAACACATTCAACTCTGCTGCATAGCATTGTGGGAGATGGAGGTTTCTTGTTGCACATCAGAATACTGTAGTGACATCTCCACAATGCATCACAACAGAGCAGACACTGCACAAAGGTTCTGTGGCTAATAGGAAATCTACAGAATCGTGAATGCAGCTTTGGCTGTGATTGGAGTGTAAGAAACAAAGCAACAAACTTTTTGAGGAACCCTCACTTCTCTACATTCATCCCGTGGCAGTAAACACACACAAAAGAAAGGAGACGCGTCAGTCTTTTCTTTATACATTTCCTTCCTCTTGGCTCCACTTCTGGCTTTGGCACAAAAAACTGAGTCAAAAACGGTGTGTGATCCTGGTCCTAAAGTCAAAAAGAAAACTGCCAAGTGTTTTTGGTGCATTTTGAGGCGTTTTAAGCGTCAATGGAAAATCTGCTCCAAAAGTGACACGCCGCTTCTTGTTACGAGGCGTATTTTTATTAGGTGTTTCTTGGATTCCGCGGCGTCAAAATATTCCTAGACGTCAACGGGAAATTGTTTGATGGCAGATTAAGTGTATTTTGAGGCGTTATACGAGCGTTTTACGTTCCAAAACACGCCTGAAAAGAACCAGTGTGAACATCCCCTAAAGCTCTTCCCATGTCTGTCGGAACCCGGCCTTAATCGAGAACATGCTGCAGTGTAACGGAGAAAGGCGCAGATTGCTGCGTATTTTCCATCTGGAATTGCGGACTGAAACTACGCAGCAGCAGAGCGGGTGCGATGTAACAAATCTCCACTCGCTGCGGAAAACTCCGAGCAGAAATTGACCTGCGGGCGGATTTTTCAGACTGCGGCAAGTCAATTCCTGCTGCAGAAAGTGACAGAATTGCTGCGTTTTTCAGAGATGTCACCATTCCCCCGACACTAAAAAAGACGCAGCAAAATACGCACCGTTTTCTACTGTCAAAAACGTTGGAAATGTTGCGGTTTTTCCGCAGGAGAAGGTCGGCTATCTTCAACGGAATTGCTGCAGAAATGCCATTACGTGTGAACAAGCACTTACACCAGAACTGCTGGACGCGTTCTGTAAACCTCTTCAGCTTTAGTCACTTTGTGCCAAAACTATTCTAAGAAACGGAGATAAATCGATCTAAATACAAACTGGTCATTTCCTCCAGAGTCACCCATGACCTGTTACTCAATGTAGCGCGACGGAGACCTGAATGATTAATCGCCCTGATAACACGTCCCCTATAGCGTCGCACGGTCAGCTGTACATCATGGGGAGATCTGACAATTTGGGTGTAATACGGTGTAAACAGGCGGTGACTGAAAACCTGCCTCCTACAGAACGAGGTACAAGAAACCCTGCACCTGCTGCAGAAACAACCACACGCGCATGCAATCATCTATCCATACAATACCTACAATCATCTATCCATACCTACCTACATACAATCATCTATCCATACATACAATCATCTATCCATACATACAATCATCTACCCATACCTACATACATACATACAATCATCTATCCATACCTACATACATACATACAATCATCTATCCATACATACAATTCATCTTATCCATACATACAATCATCTATCCAATACATACATACAATCATCTATCCATACATACAATCATCTATCCATACATACAATCATCTATCCATACATCAAATACATACATACAATCATCTATCCATACAATCATCTATCATCCATACATACAATCATCTATCCATCCATCCATCCATACATACATACAATCATCTACCCATCCATACATACAATCATCTATCCATCCATACATACATACATACAATCATCTATCCATAGATACATACAATCATCTATCCATCCATACATACATACATACAATCATCTATCCATACATACATACATACAATCATCTATCCATCCATACATACATACATACAATCATCTATCCATACATACATACATACAATCATCTATCCATCCATACATACATACATACAATCATCTATCCATAGATACATACAATCATCTATCCATCCATACATACATACATACAATCATCTATCCATACATACCTACATACAATCATCTATCCATACATACATACATACAATCATCTATCCATACCTACCTACATACAATCATCTATCCATACCTACATACAATCATCTATCCATACCTACATACAATCATCTATCCATACCTACATACATACATACATACATACAATCATCTATCCATACCTACATACAATCATCTATCCATACCTACCTACATACAATCATCTATCCATACCTACCTACATACAATCATCTATCCATACCTACATACAATCATCTATCCATACCTACCTACATACAATCATCTATCCATACCTACATACATACATACAATCATCTATCCATACCTACATACAATCATCTATCCATACCTACATACCTACATACAATCATCTATCCATACCTACATACAATCATCTATCCATACCTACATACATACATACAATCATCTATCCATACCTACCTACATACATACATACATACAATCATCTATCCATACCTACATACTACATACAATCATCTATCCATACCTACATACAATCATCTATCCATACATACCTACCTACAACTCTCAGCACTCGCAGCAGATGATGAAATGACGTTTTTATGCAGTTTCTGGTTTTCAGGAATGGGAAGTATAAGGCTTTGTGCACACGGTGCAGATTTGCTGCAGATTTTCCATGCATTTTCTAAAGCCAAACCCGGAATTGGATCCAGAAGTGCAAACTATAAGACCTTCCTTTTTATATTTCTTCTGTTTAAGTTCCATTCCTGGTTTTGGCTTAAAAAGAATTCATACCAAATCTGCAGCAAACCTGCACTGTGTGAACAAGTCCTAAAGAGATATGGTTCCTCCCTGTTGGATCCGCTTTGGCTTAAAAATCTGCATTGTTATGAAAATAAAGCCTAAAAATTGTATAATGAAAATTTCAGCAAATTTCTACTCTACTTTGTACCATTGTCAAGATCTTATATGTCGGCGCAGACCTCCCGAATATAGGTCCAAAGGACATCATAAATAGATGTTGGGTCAATGTGAACCTATAGGAGTTTGGCGCATGTGCCAGGATTTCTACCACTTTTCAGACTACCCGTCGTTTGTTGATGGTTTGATAAATTGTAAAGCGCAAATACAACCTCCAAATGTATGTAAGAAAGATCTCATTCACTGACAGAAAGCAGAGATCTTGAAAATGGTAAGGAATGGAAACACAAGGTATATCAGAAAGTAACGCAACTTTCCATTACACAATGATTTAGTTTGATTTGCATTAAACCTCTGAGGTCACAGAGAGAAGCGCACAATTTGACCATAATTTGCGCACAAATGGCGCGGTGTAGCCCTGCCCTCTACTCTGTACAGTCACATCCCACAGCGGTCACCTGGAAGAACAAGACCGGATAATAAGTGTAATAAATAATCGCTGAAAATTAAGTACCAAGATTTAGTCACTCACCTCGGAGACTTTAATATGTGGACTGCGCAGTCCTCGCTAGCGACCAATGATGTCAACAACCATCTGTGTTTTTGTTTTTTTCTTGCTCTGGGTATGATCATCCCTGACCCCAAGATGAGAATAGTTACTGCAAACAAGTTGATGGGAGTGGAGAGGATTTTTAGAAGTTGTGGATGGAAGAAGATCCAGATGCCTTCTACTGTATATCCCCAGTCATTGTGGAGGCTCCTGAAGACCCCAGAAACCAGCTCAAATACTGACACTGTACACCTTGCTGAAGACATGGAGAACTTATCCTGTACTGATCCCAAGTTATATCCTTTATTATACTCCAGAGCTGCACTCACTATTCTGCTGGTGGAGTCACTGTGTATATACATTACATTACTTATCCTGTACTGATCCTGAGTTACATCCTGTATTATATTCCAGAGCTGCACTCACTATTCTGCTGGTGGAGTCACTGTGTACATACATTACATTACTTATCCTGTACTGATCCTGAGTTACATCCTGTATTATACTCCGGAGCTGCACTCACTATTCTGCTGGTGGAGTCACTGTGTACATACATTACATTACTTATCCTGTACTGATCCTGAGTTACATCCTGTATTATACTCCAGAGCTGCACTCACTATTCTGCTGGTGGAGTCACTGTGTATATACATTACTTATCCTGTACTGATCCTGAGTTACATCCTGTATTATACTCCGGAGCTGCACTCACTATTCTGCTGGTGGAGTCACTGTGTACATACATTACTTATCCTGTACTGATCCTGTTTTCAATAGTTTTTTATTAAACAGTTTTTTGTAATATAATAATAACACAGACTCGCAGAGTCTCAACTTTTGCATATCAATAATACAATTAAACAAAGTATTAGACCAACATGGTCTCCAATAAATCTCACATTATATATCATTCATGATGTCAACACTTCTGCCAAATATATAGTATATAAATGCCTTCATTACTAACATAGGTAACCAATCTTGACATCACATTGCTTTATAGAGTACCTTAACATGGCCTCTAAGGAAAAAATATAAGAGAGAAAAACAAAACACACACAATAAACAAAAGAAGGATAAGGAGGGGGGAAGGAAAGGTGTAGGGTAGAAGGGTCTCCTAACCATCTCTATGTATTCACGAAAATGTGTGGTTCCTCCATGGGTCCCAAATGGCATCAAATTTGTCTAATGTACCCGCCAGCTGATGTGTTAGGCGGTCATTAACCATTATCCATGAGATCTTAGCGATCAACATATCCATAGACAACGTGGGTGTTCGCCAGGCCCTAGCAATAGTTATTTTAGCTGCCAGAAACACATATCGGAGAAATTTACATGCGGGGGCCCGAACCTCGGGAATAGGACCGCATAGCAGAGCCGTAATCACATCCCTGGGGGGTTTGACTTGGATCACTGTGTTAATAAGCTGGTATACCTGGTTCCAAAATGTGGCAACCACTGGACACTCCCATAGAATATGCATTAGTGTACCCTCCGCACCACATTGTCTAAAGCAGTGCTTATCCACCAATGGGTTAAAGCGAGCTATACGAGTAGGGACCATATACCATCTCATTAATACTTTATAACCCGCTTCCACCAAGGATGTATTGATAGATAGTTTTGAGGTCGTACATGCCATCTCCCGCCACTGCTCCAATTCCACTCCCGTACCTAGATCATGTTCCCATCGTGTCATGTAAGGGAGTTTACCTTCCGGAGTAACCAGATCGGAATATATCGTGGAAATTTTATGTCGTAAGCCAGAAAGCCAACACAGCCGTTCAAAAGTGGTCAATGTGCTGATGTCCCCCCTCCTGGATTTCCAGTTCAACAAGAAGTGGTGTATCTGGATATATCTAAAATGCTTCGATGGGGGCATCGAGTGTGAGTCCTTAAAGTAATCCAGAGTTCTGATGTCCCCCCCTACAAAAAAGTCCTTAATCCTGTAAAACCCCTTATTGAGCCACCACCGGAATTCCATTCTACGCAGACCCGGAGGAAAGGCAGAATTACCCGTGATGGTCATGAGCGGATTATGGGGTGATTTAATATGGAATCTCTTTCTAAGCGAGTCCCACAACTGTAACATCTGAGAAAGCACAGGGGAGAGAACCGGAGGCCTGTCCGAGGACTCCATCCACAGTAGCGTTTCCAGCGGGAAACTGGTACATGCGGCCGTCTCAATTTGCGTCCACTGGGGACAGTATGGTCTCGCATACATATCTGTAAATTGCGCCAGACGTGCTGCGTGATAGTATTGTTGGATATTGGGAACCCCCAGACCCCCCGCTGTTTTAGGGGTGAATAAAGTTTGTCTCTGTATTCTCGGTCTTTTAGAACCCCAAATAAACCCCATGATGAGCCCTTGGATTTGTCTAAGCGCCTTCTGAGGGACCACAATAGGGAGTGTGCGAAAATAATATAGCAATCTGGGCAATATCGTCATTTTGATGGAGGCAATGCGGCCAAACCATGAAAGATTAAGAGGGGACCATCTAGTGAGATCCGTAGCTATTTGTTGAAAAAGTGGAGGGAAATTGTCCTCGTAAAGGGACTCTATGGTAGGTGTCAATTTAATACCCAAATACGTCAATCTACGTGCATCCCAATGAAAATCAAAGTTACGTTTTAGGAGCTTCACTACCCCTATTGGCAATGTAAGGTTCATTGCCACCGACTTGGAGTGATTGACCTTAAGCCCAGACAGCTTGCCAAACTGATCAAGAATATGAAAGAGATTCGGCAATGATGTGAGAGGTGTCGATATGAAAAGCAGTATGTCATCCGCGAACAAGGCACATTTGTGTTCTACTCCTCCCACCTTCACCCCCCTAATGTCGGGAGAATCTCGTATGAGGTTGGCCAATGGCTCAATAGCCAGCGCAAACAGGGAAGGCGATAGCGGGCACCCCTGTCGCGTTCCTCTGCATATTGGAAAAGCTCCCGACATAAATCCCCTAGAATTTATTTTTGCTGTAGGAAGACAATATAAGATCTTAAGAATAGACAAAAATCCCGTACCGAAGCCCATTCTCTCAAGGACATAAAACAAATAGTCCCAGGATAGCGAGTCAAAGGCTTTCTGGAGGTCAAGGCTTAATAACATACTTTGACGTCCGGAAGTGCCATCCCACCCCGAACGAACAGCTGAGATAATGTCCACAGCCCGTCTCGTCTGGTCTTCCGCCTGGCGGAGGGGTATAAATCCCGCCTGATCCTTATGTATATATGTGGCTAGGAATGAATTCAATCTAACCGCCAGAATTTTTGTCATAATCTTAAGATCCACATCAAGAAGGGATATCGGGCGATAGTTAGCCTGATCCGTATGATCCTTATGAGGCTTGGGGATAAGATGTATATAGGCTAGATTCGAAAAAGGGGGCAAATTGTTACCCTCCCGATAAGCATTCAACAATTCAACCATGTGCGGGGCCAGGACCTCCCTAAAGTGTTTGTAATAACCTGAGGAAAACCCATCTGGCCCCGGGGCTTTGTGAGCCTTCAGATTTTTAATAACATCCAATACCTCCTCCAAACTAAATTCAGCATCCAGTGTTTCTCTATCCCCTTGGGAAAGTTTAGTAGGGAATGTTTTTTCCAACAAGACCCTAGCCTTATTTTTATCAAACTGAGGTGGAGCTGAGTACAACGCTGAATAAAAATCCTGAAAGGCCTTTACAACTTTTGTGGGATTCTGTGATAAAGATCCATCCGCCAATCGCAGTTTCGGTGGTGTTGAGGTGTTAAATCGGGGCGTGAGGCGTCTGGAGAGTAATGTTCCCGGTTTATCCCCTTGTGTAAAAAACTTATGTTGTGACCAACGCAGACTTTTTTCCGCCCAACTTGTCAGACATAAATTTAATTCTGTTCTAGCTTCTGCTAATTTTGCTTTAATAACTGCTGAGGGGTCTGTTTTAAATTTCTTAGACAGGTCCGCAAAGTTCCTCTCCTTTAACGCCAGAACCTCCTTCAACCGTTTCTTATTACGCGAGGCTATCTGGATGAATTTCCCCTAATCACTGCTTTGTGAGCCGCCCAATTGGACATAATTGAGGTGTCTGGTGCCTTATTAAGTAGAAAATATGTGTCCAATTCCCTTTGGATTTCTTTAACTATCTCCTGATCCGATAGTAATGACTCATTCAATCTCCAAGAGGAGATAGGCGGTCTCCCACATAAATCTGACAACCGAACCACAATCGGGTCATGATCAGACCAGGGTGTAGCTAAAATCCTAGCATCCGTGACCTTAGGGAGTAAGCTAGTTGACATCATAACATGATCAATACGGGTGTGGATATTATGGGCTGAGGAGAAATAAGTATAATCCCTCGCTGTGGGGTTAAAATCCCGCCAGACATCTATGACGTCCACTGAATGGAAGAAACGTGCTACTTGTATGCTGGTTGACGTAGGAGGTATAAGTCGCACCCTGAATGCGTGGGATTTATCCATGGACGCGTCCAAGGCGATATTAGAATCCCCACCCATGATTATCGGGCCCTCTATCGATGAATGGATCTTGCGCCACATACCCTGGAAGAACGCCGGTTGATTGGAGTTCGGGGCATAGTAGTTAATAAAGGTTATTGGAGATTCATGTAACAGACCCGAGACCAGGATGTACCTGCCATCCGGGTCAGAGATCGTGTTGTGAGATGTAAACGGGACCGACCGAGACAACCATATGCCCACTCCCCTGTGCTTAGTAGAGGCACTAGCCAAAAATTTTTGTGAGTAGTGTTTATGAAAGTACGATGGAGCAGAGGAGGTAGAGAAATGCGTTTCCTGTAAAAATAGTATATCAACATGAGAGGATTTATAATACAAGAAAGCTTTTCGACGCTTGATCGGGGAATTAAGGCCCTGCACATTATGTGTGAGTAAGCTAAAGGTTTTAGCAGATTCCATGGCCGCCATCATAGAGCAGGAGGTAGAACCATGTGCGTATTAGGGTCCCGCCATAGAGACAAAGGTCAGAAATAGGAAAGAAAGGAAAGGGAAGGGGGTAAAAGACAGAACAAAAATAAGACATACACAAGATATCAATAGTACCGAACATAGTCTACCGACTAGGCAGTCAAGGAAGACTGCTAACAGGGGGACAGCAGACCGTCGTGAAGGCACAGCATTTCCGAAAATATATATCCAGACATTCAACCCCTTAACCTATATCAACCCTGAGCATAATAGGCATTCACATGTTAAATATAAGGTAAAGCAAACTTTCATATTTTTTTTTTTTTTTTTTTTAAAAAAAAAACAAAACAAACATATCTATAGCCAGAGTACCAACTCACTGCGAACTTGACCCATCCAAACCCTTCCTCGCCTTTTTCGGGTCAGCTTATAAACCAATTTCCATTACTATAAGTGGGAGTCCAGAGAAGCAAAAGAAATCCCCACATCCCCCCCAACGTATGGATCCCCAGCTCCCAGTCCGCTGAGAACTGCAAATGGCGGTATCCGGCTGAAATTCAGCCTCCGTGCTGCTTGAAGACATCTCCGGCCGATATGAAGAATAAAGAAAGAGAAAGAAAAATAAACTATCTGCTTCTATAATCGACCTCCTTTCCGTCATGTCGGATTCAATTGTTGCCGACGAGATTCCACCCTCTGTTCCCGAGGAAACTCTGGACGGCCTCCTTGGGTACGCCATATTGGTGACAACGGGGGATCCCGTATGGGGAGTCGGGAGGAACTGGCTTTATCCTGGGGTGGTAGAATATGTAAGTCCCTCAGCAGGTCCTCTCCCTCCTGTAGCGTAGAGAAGCCATATTGCCTATTATTGCGCATGAAGAGGAGACGAAATGGGAATGCCCACCGGTATGGAATCGCATGGTGTTTGAGGGTCTGCAGAACAGGGCGAAGCATCCGCCTTTTTTGAATGGTTTGGGGAGCCAAATCAGCATATATCTGAACCGCTGTATTATAAATGGTGATCACCGGAAGCTTCCTAGCTCTTTCCATCACCTTCTCCTTAATCGAATAATAGTGGAGTTTCACTATAATATCTCTGGGAAGTCCATCCCTCCTCATGGCCGTCAAAGCTCTATGGGCCCGGTCAATTTCCATATGTGATTCCGATATATCAGGTATCAAGGTAGTGAGTAGCAGGCGAACCACCCCCGGTACCTCCGTCTGAGATTCCGGGACCCCTCTGATCCTGAAGTTATAGCGTCGAGAACGATTTTCCAGGTCCTCAATTCTGGTGTTCGCTTCCTCCAATTGCTCCTGCAGATCCTCCATAAATCTAGTATTCTGGTTAACTCTTGCAGTGACTGAGGTCATTTTGGTCTCAATAGCCTGCATATGCGCCCCCACTTTGTGTAAATCTTGATGTACCGCGGCTATCTTGGAGCTTATTTCCCCCATCTGAGCTTGCATGGCTCTTGATATGCAGGAAAAGATGGCGTCCTCTGTCAACCCGGAAGTAATGGCCGGCTGCATGGGCGAGTGCTGTGAGACGTGAACGGGCGCTAATTGCGGCAGTCCCAGGTCTGGGATCGGGCCCTCTTCTTGTAAATCCTCCTGTGCCTGCAATAGTGATGTGCTGCTATTTTCCCGCAGGAGCACAGGATAATCCTGTGATAACACCGCCGAACTGGATTCTATCTGTGTCCCCTGCTGCTGCTGCAGCAGGCCTTGCTCCGCCATGTTCGGCGCCGCCATCAGCATATCTGCCACGGACCTCTGAGCCTGGGTTTGCTTACCCCTTCTTCCACTCCCTCTGGCCATAGGTGGATGCCCGAACCTCTAAGGTACCTCTCCTTTCTTTTATGGGTCTCGATGTCTGCTGTTAGCGATATATATGCTGGAATGCCTTCACGAGGTGCGGAGCCTGGTTAGAACGCGTCCACCATGTTCAGCTGCGCGCATGCGCCCCCTCTCCTGTACTGATCCTGAGTTACATCCTGTATTATACTCCAGAGCTGCACTCACTATTCTGCTGGTGGAGTCACTGTGTACATACATTACTTATCCTGTACTGATCCTGAGTTACATCCTGTATTATACTCCAGAGCTGCACTCACTATTCTGCTGGTGGAGTCACTGTGTACATACATTACATTACTTATCCTGTACTGATCCTGAGTTATATCCTGTATTATGCTCCAGAGCTGCGCTCACTATTCTGCTGGTGGAGTCACTGTGTGCATACATTACTTATCCTGTACTGATCCCAAGTTATATCCTATATTATACTCCAGAGCTGCACTCACTATTCTGCTGGTGGAGTCACTGTGTATATACATTACATTACTTATCCTGTACTGATCCTGAGTTACATCCTGTATTATACTCCAGAGCTGCACTCACTATTCTGCTGGTGGAGTCACTGTGTACATACATTACTTATCCTGTACTGATCCTGAGTTACATCCTGTATTATACTCCAGAGCTGCACTCACTATTCTGCTGGTGGAGTCACTGTGTACATACATTACATTACTTATCCTGTACTGATCCTGAGTTATATCCTGTATTATGCTCCAGAGCTGCACTCACTATTCTGCTGGTGGAGTCACTATGTACATACATTACATTACTTATCCTGTACTGATCCTGAGTTATATCCTGTATTATACTCCAGAGCTGCACTCACTATTCTGCTGGTGGAGTCACTGTGTACATACATTACTTATCCTGTACTGATCCCGAGTTACATCCTGTATTATACTCCAGAGCTGCACTCACTATTCTGCTGGTGGAGTCACTGTGTACATACATTACATTACTTATCCTGTACTGATCCTGAGTTATATCCTGTATTATACTCCAGCGCTGCACTCACTATTCTGCTGGTGGTGTAACTGTATACTGTATATAGAAAAAATATGTGGTTATAACCAAACCATACCTAACAAACCCAAAATTGCAATATAATATAGCACGGTGCCATTCCTGATAAAGATAATAGAAAAAAAGAAAAAAGAAAAATGATCCAGAAATATAACTAGGCACTCTTGGGTTAAATAAAATTTAACATAGTATTTTATTTTTGAATCCAGATAATACCGGCCACATTTAATTTATACATGAATACAAAATTTACAATTTAAAAAGAGAAATCTCCTGGCCAGGAAAGAAAACATACAATAGAACCTTCAAAACATAGGTGATATTGCCTGATGGATATATATCAAACTATATATGTATAAACAATTTTGAAAGATTTCAAAAAATGAAAAACCGCTGGGTTGTGTTCACACTTGCGGTTTTCAAACATATATATTATTTTTATCACAAAATGGCCAGAGTTCCTATTTGGAGTAGCTGGTAATGAAATTTTTAAAGAAATTCACTTTATATGTAAGTAACATGACTTTACTCTCAAGATAGGAAAATAGCCTCATGAATTAAAGGAATGTGATTAACAGCGTGCTTTTTTTCCTTCTCATTAATGAATCCTCAGATCCAAATCAGATTTTATGGTGATAGGAAGTCTTTTCACAGACCTTTGGGTCAATGTGTAGCTCTCATGATATTAGGCTTTAAGGCAAGACATCAACTTTTATAGGTTTTTTACCTTTACCTTCAACATCCAGCAAGTGCCGGGAAACCATGCAGGGAAGCGGTCAGCTCTGAGGTGGAAAATAGCAAATCTCCACAGAAGGAAAGTTCACTTTGTGTGGCCACACATAAATTTCAAAGCCTTCAAATCTCCACCCGACAATGCAGGATCGCACCCCGGTATATCAGCTGGATAAGGGCACTCCGAGAGGAACAGACCCAATGGAACAGGATCGCACACCGGCAACCAGATAAATAAAACTTCCAGAGTATGTCTCCTTCCACGTGTGATCTTCAACACTGGACAGGTATTCTCAGGGCAGGGTTTGGACGTCACTACCCGCCCCGTTAATTAGAACAGCTGACGCGTTTCATCCCTGAACGGGATTTCTTCAGAGCAGTTTGACAGGTACTGCCAAACACACCATATTTATAGTGTCCCAAATTCATTCATTGGTTCAATGATAAAAAACATAATGTTTGAAAGATATTATAGAATAATATATCTAGATCTTTCATGAGATGCCATAATGCTATCCATCTCTCAATTTTGATAACCGACATAGACATTTTTATATTCAAACATGCAATTCCTATATCCATTAAATCACATCCATAAGTATATTCGGTATTTTCAAAGAAAGGGCAATCAGTGGTGTGTCTATACTTTATCAAGATAAGACCAATAACTGAATTTTACATAGGAGTACAATTGCTACCTGAACTCAAATATGAATTCTTCCGTAAATACGGTTGACTACTAATATCCAGACCCTATGTTGGATTTCTGAAGGAACAAATTTTTCTTCAATAACGGATCCTTTATTAGACCTTTTAAATAAAAGACGCCGAAGTCTGATCGATTTATTAATTTTTTAATTCCCTATACATATACGATTTGAAATTCTTATAATACTTCAGGGGAAGCAGGGAGAGAGGACCATCACCTGTTAAGGTATTAGGACCCGGGTCCCCACCACCCCCGAATCAATTTGATTTTAATACAATAAAGATTAGTTTGATAATTTTACTACTAAATTTCATAAAATTATGTATATATGTATATTGTTCTATGGACACTGGATCCCTCTTCCTGCCCCCTTTGGGATCCCTCGACAGCTTCTACCATGTGCCATAGTCTTATACATATATACATAATTTTATGAAATTTAGTAGTAAAATTATCAAACTAATCTTTATTGTATTAAAATCAAATTGATTCGGGGGTGGTGGGGACCCGGGTCCTAATACCTTAACAGGTGATGGTCCTCTCTCCCTGCTTCCCCTGAAGTATTATAAGAATTTCAAATCGTATATGTATAGGGAATTAAAAAATTAATAAATCGATCAGACTTCGGCGTCTTTTATTTAAAAGGTCTAATAAAGGATCCGTTATTGAAGAAAAATTTGTTCCTTCAGAAATCCAACATAGGGTCTGGATATTAGTAGTCAACCGTATTTACGGAAGAATTCATATTTGAGTTCAGGTAGCAATTGTACTCCTATGTAAAATTCAGTTATTGGTCTTATCTTGATAAAGTATAGACACACCACTGATTGCCCTTTCTTTGAAAATACCGAATATACTTATGGATGTGATTTAATGGATATAGGAATTGCATGTTTGAATATAAAAATGTCTATGTCGGTTATCAAAATTGAGAGATGGATAGCATTATGGCATCTCATGAAAGATCTAGATATATTATTCTATAATATCTTTCAAACATTATGTTTTTTATCATTGAACCAATGAATGAATTTGGGACACTATAAATATGGTGTGTTTGGCAGTACCTGTCAAACTGCTCTGAAGAAATCCCGTTCAGGGATGAAATGCGTCAGCTGTTCTAATTAACGGGGCGGGTAGTGACGTCCAAACCCTGCCCTGAGAATACCTGTCCAGTGTTGAAGATCACACGTGGAAGGAGACATACTCTGGAAGTTTTATTTATCTGGTTGCCGGTGTGCGATCCTGTTCCATTGGGTCTGTTCCTCTCGGAGTGCCCTTATCCAGCTGATATACCGGGGTGCGATCCTGCATTGTCGGGTGGAGATTTGAAGGCTTTGAAATTTATGTGTGGCCACACAAAGTGAACTTTCCTTCTGTGGAGATTTGCTATTTTCCACCTCAGAGCTGACCGCTTCCCTGCATGGTTTCCCGGCACTTGCTGGATGTTGAAGGTAAAGGTAAAAAACCTATAAAAGTTGATGTCTTGCCTTAAAGCCTAATATCATGAGAGCTACACATTGACCCAAAGGTCTGTGAAAAGACTTCCTATCACCATAAAATCTGATTTGGATCTGAGGATTCATTAATGAGAAGGAAAAAAATCACGCTGTTAACCACATTCCTTTAATTCATGAGGCTATTTTCCTATCTTGAGAGTAAAGTCATGTTACTTACATATAAAGTGAATTTCTTTAAAAATTTCATTACCAGCTACTCCAAATAGGAACTCTGGCCATTTTGTGATAAAAATAATATATATGTTTGAAAACCGCAAGTGTGAACACAACCCAGCGGTTTTTCATTTTTTGAAATCTTTCAAAATTGTTTATACATATATAGTTTGATATATATCCATCAGGCAATATCACCTATGTTTTGAAGGTTCTATTGTATGTTTTCTTTCCTGGCCAGGAGATTTCTCTTTTTAAATTGTAAATTTTGTATTCATGTATAAATTAAATGTGGCCGGTATTATCTGGATTCAAAAATAAAATACTATGTTAAATTTTATTTAACCCAAGAGTGCCTAGTTATATTTCTGGATCATTTTTCTTTTTTTCTATTAACTGTATACTGTAACTAGAGTACAATACAGGATATAACTCAGGATCAGTCCAGGATAAGTAATGTAATGTATGTACACAGTGACTCCACCAGCAGAATAGTGAGTGTAGCTCTGGGTATAATACAGGATATAACTCAGGATCAGTCCAGGATAAGTAATGTAATGTATGTACACAGTGACCCCACCAGCAGAATAGTGAGTGCAGCTCTGGAGTACAATACAGGATATAACTCAGGATCAGTACAGGATAAGTAATGTAATGTATGTACACAGTGACTCCACCAGCAGAATAGTGAGTGCAGCTCTGGGTATAATACAGGATATAACTCAGGATCAGTCCAGGATAAGTAATGTAATGTATGTACACAATGACTCCACCAGCAGAATAGTGAGTGCAGCTCTGGAGTATAATACAGGATGTAACTCAGGATCAGTACAGGATAAGTAATGTAATGTATGTACACAGTGACTCCACCAGCAGAATAGTGAGTGCAGCTCTGGAGTATAATACAGGATGTAACTCAGGATCAGCAGAGGATAAGTAATGTAATGTATGTACACAGTGACCCCACCAGCAGAATAGTGAGTGCAGCTCTGGAGTACAATACAGGATATAACTCAGGATCAGTCCAGGATAAGTAATGTAATGTATGTACACAGTGACTCCACCAGCAGAATAGTGAGTGCAGCTCTGGAGTATAATACAGGATGTAACTCAGGATCAGTACAGGATAAGTAATGTAATGTATGTACACAGTGACTCCACCAGCAGAATAGTGAGTGCAGCTCTGGAGTATAATACAGGATGTAACTCAGGATCAGCAGAGGATAAGTAATGTAATGTATGTACACAGTGACCCCACCAGCAGAATAGTGAGTGCAGCTCTGGAGTATAATACAGGATATAACTCAGGATCAGTACAGGATAAGTAATGTATGTACACAGTGACTCCACCAGCAGAATAGTGAGTGCAGCTCTGGAGTATAATACAGGATGTAACTCAGGATCAGTACAGGATAAGTAATGTATGTACACAGTGACTCCACCAGCAGAATAGTGAGTGCAGCTCTGGAGTATAATACAGGATATAACTCAGGATCAGTACAGGATAAGTAATGTAATGTATGTACACAGTGACCCCACCAGCAGAATAGTGAGTGCAGCTCTGGAGTATAATACAGGATGTAACTCAGGATCAGTACAGGATAAGTAATGTATGTACACAGTGACTCCACCAGCAGAATAGTGAGTGCAGCTCTGGAGTATAATACAGGATATAACTCAGGATCAGTAATGTAATGTATGTACACAGTGACCCCACCAGCAGAATAGTGAGTGCAGCTCTGGAGTATAATACAGGATATAACTCAGGATCAGTACAGCATAAGTAATGTAATGTATGTGCACAGTGACTCCACCAGCAGAATAGTGAGTGCAGCTCTGGAGTATAATACAGGATGTAACTCAGGATCAGTACAGGATAAGTAATGTATGTACACAGTGACTCCACCAGCAGAATAGTGAGTGCAGCTCTGGAGTATAATACAGGATATAACTCAGGATCAGTACAGGATAAGTAATGTAATGTATGTATACAGTGACTCCACCAGCAGAATAGTGAGTGCAGCTCTGGAGTATAA
This sequence comes from Rhinoderma darwinii, assembly GCF_050947455.1. Lineage (NCBI taxonomy): Eukaryota > Metazoa > Chordata > Amphibia > Anura > Rhinodermatidae > Rhinoderma > Rhinoderma darwinii. The sequence continues at coordinate 3,193,619 of NC_134697.1, read as the reverse complement.
TACAGGATGTAACTCAGGATCAGTACAGGATAAGTAATGTAATGCATGTACACAGTGACTCCACCAGCAGAATAGTGAGTGCAGCTCTGGAGTATAATACAGGATATAACTCCGGATCAGTACAGGATAAGTAATGTAATGTATGTACACAGTGACCCCACCAGCAGAATAGTGAGTGCAGCTCTGGAGTATAATACAGGATGTAAGTCAGCTTTCCTACTGTGCAGTTAGAGAACATGCACATAACACAGTTAGCTGGAGTTTTCCTAGAAGAGACAGCTGGAATCTGGCTGTTGTGGTGACGAGACTTAATAACACACATCAGTAACCCAGTCGCTCATTAAGAGTGAAGACACAGACAGGCCAAGAACAAAAACCATTTATTACAGATAAGATATCAGGACATTATTAATAACTAAACAGGAAACAAATAGATTCGTACAATGACGACTTTTCTTGCATAAAATGACAATTGGTGTGTAACGGACCTGTGGCGACGGCTACAAACTGATAATTGCCAATATGGTAATGCGGGCGCTGACTGGCTGCCCCTTGATGGCTATCAATATTATAAACCAATCATTCGCTCCTATAGTAAAGCATTGCAGAGTGTAAACCGTTACACGTCAGATTGTGGCAGAATCGTAGCAGATGAGCCCCTCCGCAATCCTCCGAGCACCTTCCTGCAACCTCTGCACTTATTAAACTCTTATAACAAAGCTTTCTCCATTATATAAAACTGATCTTCACCAAAATATAAAGTTCTCTAAGGCTCTGTTCACATCGCAAACTCCGTCAGATCTGACAGGTAGAACAGCGTTGCAGGATATTCTTTCCGTCTTTTGTAAATAAAGCTTCATCATTGTATAATGAAAAGTTCTGCAACTTTCTAACAAACTTTGATTCAACTTCTCACCATTTTCAAGATCTCTGCTTACTGTCAGTAAATGGGAAATATACAATCATTGTTTACATCCAGAGGCTGAAAAAAAACACAAAAAAACACCCTGACCTATTCCTGCTCACATAGGACCAACGTAATTGTGTAGGTGACTCTGAATTGTTACACTGTATCAGTGTATTTTGCAATCAGCTGTGTGTGCAGGACTAGGTCAGGATGGGTATGCAGTCTCTGAATGTAATATAGCGATTACCTTTCCAATATACACAGATTTTTAAAGGGGCTCTGTCATTACATTATAAGTGCCCTGTCTGTTACATGATGTGCTCGGCGCTGTAATGTAGATTATACAGCAGTGTTTTTGATTTAGAAAAACGATCATTTGTGACGGAGTTACAACCTATTTTACCTTTATGCTAATGAGTTTCTTAATGGACAACTGGGCGTGTTTTACTATATGACCAAGTGGGCGTTGTGGAGAGAAGTGTATGACGCTGACCAATCAGCGACCAATCAGCGTCATACACTTCTCTCCATTCATTTACACAGCACATAGTGATCTTGCTAGATCACTATGTGCAGCCGCTTACTCACACATTAACGTTACTCAAGTGTCCTGACCGTGAATAGACATCACCTCCAGCCAGGACGTGATGTCTATTCACAATCCTGACACTTCGGTAACGTTTGTGTGAAATTTACAGCACAGCAAGCGTAATCTCGCGAGATGACGCTGTAAACTGTCATTTAAAACGAGATTACGCTGGCTGTGATGTAAATTTCACACAAACGTTACCGAAGTGTCAGGATTCTGAATAGACATCACGTCCTGGCTGGAGGTGATGTCTATTTACTCTCAGGACACTTGAGTAACGTTAATGTGTGAGTAAATGGCTGCACATAGTGATCTAGCAAGATCACTATGTGCTGCATAAATGAATGGGGAGAAGTAAAAATCAAAAAAAGGTCAAAAATGATCATTTTTCTAAATTAAAAACACAGCTGTCACCTACATTACGGCGCCGATCACATCATGTACAAGACAGGCCACTTATAATGTGGTGACAGCTTTCTTATCCTTACATATAACTGGATATCCTTTAGGTTCTTCTTTCTATTGGAAATAAAACAAGAAATATCACATGAACTGGCTTTAGGGATGAAGGACGTTTTTGAGATGCAAAACAAAAAAAAGTTAATGTCTTTAACAGCAAAACTTCTTGTGCGAATGACTGGAGTAGACGGATCGGGTCTTATTTGTACTTTTCCACATTTAGAAGATGCAGAATCATTTCTTCCAGCTTCTCCACCTGTCGCAAGAAAGGACAAGAAGACGGTTCAGAGTCAACTCCGGTCCAGCAGCTTCTAAAACAATCAAAAAATCCCCAGATCATCCTCTGGAGATTCCCCTGAGCCGTTCCCTCCGCTTCTGGGACGGCCGGAGGACACCAATGTGACTGCAGGTCCACAATCCTACATGGGCGATCTCGCTCTTTATACATAGGACAGAGGGGGACGCATTGCTGCTAATCACCTATTACATTCACCCCTCAATCTCCAGGACGAGGGTCCACCTTGTAGGAGCTGAAATGATGAGCCACTGGGATTACATTAAATATTTTGCCTTTAGTTTTAGGATAACTGGGGATGAGACGTCCGGGCCTTCATGTGACTGTTGAGGACTCCGCTATAGGAGGCAGTGGGACTGTAATGCTGAGGGGAACTTTAACTTGCAGACCCATTGAAAGTCCTAAGGGACGAGGGTGGATGCCCTTCTGTTCAAGCAGTTTTACCTTCCGGACCCCCACCTTTATTCAGAGGTGACTTTACGCCTCCCACGGTGCTCAGAGAATCCGGTCTCCTCGCTCTGCACCCATCCCATACACAAACAAGCCGCACATATTTGACAGCAAGTCCAAACACAGCGCCCGGCACAGGGGTGGGAGGATGAGCTCCAGATCAGGGTCTAGACAGAGGCGGCTTTTTTGTCAATTAAAACAAACACCGCCCTGACGCTCGTTTTACGGTCGACATGAATGAACCATGTCTATGCTGTGCAATTACTGACTACATTGATCACTACACACCCCATGCCGCACTAAAGGGGCTTTTACACCGGCTGATATTCGGGCGGTGCAGTGAGCGCCGATCAACGAGACATCATTGATCGGCGCTGGTTTGCTCCTGTCACACGGAGCTGTGGATGGGGATGAGCGCTCGTTACTCCGATCCCTCGTCCCCATACATTATCATCATGTCGGCAGCGCGTCTCCTGTTTACACACCAAGATGCGCTGCCGACAACCAGAATATTTTACTTTTTTAAAACGATACGACCGGCGGATGATCCGGCGTTTCCTCGTTCATCCGCTGATCGTTCCCGTTTACACAGGACAATTATCAGCAACGAGCGTTACATGAACTAATGATCTGCCCGATAATCGCCCCGTGTAAAACCCCCTTTATACCCTTTTCACATTACGTTTGAGCCGTCCGTCAGAAGATTTCCCAAAATATACGTCCGGCGGAAGGCTGCAACGTATGCCAGTGTAAGACAGAAGTCGGCAATTGGCTCCAATTGTAAAAGAAAAACCAAAAACCTATCGTGCTGTATACTTTTTTTTTACAGTAATTCCTCTATATATAAAAGTGTAGTCTACAATGCTGTTCTATGTGGCACAAAGAAAAAACAGCACGCCAACACATACTGGCCTGGCATTTGGTATACGCTGTGTGTGCGGGGCCCTATGGATACGGGTGACACATGCGCCGCTGCACACACAGAACACGGGCTCTGCTCACATCACGTTTGTGAACTAAGATTTGAACGGCTTCACTTTTTCATCGTTCAGCGCAACGTCCCCTCCAGCAAACCCTCCAACACTCGTAAACCAAACATTTTCTATTATGCAAAGTGATTTGCAGATTCCCGTTTTTTATTGCCCCAAATGTTCCTGAAAGCTAAAGAAGCCCCCCGTAACCGTGCATGCCGGCCATAGACGCCCACTTCAGTGTCAGGTGTTCCCCTTTCCGTACTTGCAACCTCCAAAACACGCAGCAGCTTTCGGCATTCAGAGTTTTCCCCCTCAATTAAGCCAAGATGTCTGTTTCCTGTCAGTGAATAAGGACTCTTGTTTACATTCAGAGGCAGCAAACCAGTATATGCCTAATCCTGCTACGATTGTATCCAGTCTAGAAAATGCTCTGTAACGGGGAGTTCACACTGAGTTTGACACGGAAACCACAACACAAGACGCGACAAAAACCGTCCGAAAATGCCTCCCATTGATTTCTAAACGGAATTTAGAGGCAGATTTTCCTCCTGTAAAAAACTCAGTGTGAACCCAGCCTAATACAATCAGGCAGGACTCCAGACTGATACATTGTAGCAAACTACCAGAGAGATCACTGCAGTAGCTGCTGATGTGTTTCGCTCCCAGAGCATTGCCCAGACTGGATAGAACGGTCTCCACTTCTCTACTGAGAGCAGGACTAGGTATGTAATGGTTGCAGCCTGGGAATACAGTCTATGTTCTCATTCACTGACAGCAAACAAATATCTTGAAAGTTGTGAGGACTGGAAACAATGTATATTATTCATTTATGCAGCGATGAAGAGTTCTTGACATAAAGCCGAAAACCTGTTTAAAAAAATAAAAAGTTCAAGTTTGTGTGTTTTTGACGAGTAGGTTTTTGTTTTTTTAATACAGAAGAGAAACCAGTGGAGCAGCGGCGCCCAATATAAAGGCACTCTGCTCCTCGGACCACCGCAGATCCCCGCAGTTTTTCCACGCCTCATCTGGCAGCTTCACAATTCATCTGATAAACGCCGCGCATGGACCTGGCCTGAAGACGGCAATAAATGTGACTTACTCTTTTCAGGAGATCACGACAGCAGCAGCGACCGCCCTCTGGAAAGGAAAAAGGGCGAGATGAAAACGTGTCTGCAGGATAAGAGAAGCGCAGCAACATCTGACCGTCCACAGGTTTATCACGGATGTCAAGTGAAGCCGCTAAACGTAGAACTTTCCAGTAGGAGACGCGTTATAGGTTTATCTCCAATATAAAGAGATGAAAGATTTATACGTCTATGTCTAATAATCAACCAAACCTGCCTCGGCTTCCCTGCCGGCTCCAGCCACTCTATGCACAGACCACTCACGGCAGCCGGGGTTTTCGGAGGAGTACGCTGCTCTCTTCTATTAACCCGTTCGTGACCGGCCCATAGTGTTTTCATGGCGGCTACGAACGCGCTTTATTCCGATGCAATAGACTTTTTACGGCGCTGCATCAGAATAAATAAAGAGCAGTGAGCCGATAAATCTCCCCGCTCTCGGCTGCCAGAAGTAGTGGAGGGCTGGGGGCTCCCTGCTCTAACGGGTGAGATCGATATTAGTATCAATCTCACCCGTTTAAGCCCTCAGATGCGGAACTCAATAGCGAACGCCGCATCGGAGCGGTTCTGGAGAGAGGGGGGGGGAGGGAGCTCCCTCTCATCCCACTGACACCCGGCGATAAGATCACTCAGTGTCTGTGTCTCCGATGGCAGCCGGGGGCTGAATAATGGCCCCCAGGTCTGCCTGTATGTAGTAAATGCCTGCTAGGTCATGCCGGAGGCCTAGCAAATGCCTGTCAGTTTTACACGGACAGGAATAATACACTGCAATACAGAAGCATTGCATTGTATTATAATAGCGATCGTATAATCGCATAGTGAAGTCCCCTAGTCGGACTAGTAAAAAAGTAAAAAAATAGTTTAATAAAAAAAAAAGGATAAAAAAAACAAAAAACCTCACTTTTCCCCCTTACAAACGGCTTTATTATTAACAAACAAAATAAAAGTAAAAAAGTTACACATATTTGGTATCGCCGCGTCCGTAACGACCCTGACTATAAACTTATTACATCATTTAACCCGCACGGCGAACGTCGTAAAAAATAAAAAACAATTCAAAAATTGTTGTTTTCTGTGAATTTAGCCTTAAAAAAAATGTGATAAAAACTGATGATAAAGTCGCATCTTCTCCAAAATGGTACCGATAAAAACGACACGTCGTCCCGCAAAAAATAAAGCCCTCATACAACCGCATCGGCGAAAAAATAAAAACGTTACGGCTCTTCAAATATGGGAGACACAAAAAAAAATAAAATTTGAAAATAAAAAAAAGTAGTAAAAAACATACAAAATCTATACACATTTGGTATCGTTGCAATCGCAGCAACCCGCTGAATACAGTTATTGTGTTATTTATACCACACAGTAAAACGGCGTAAATTTAGGACGCAAAAAAGTGTGGCGAAATTGCTCTTCGAATGGGACGATGGAAAAACGCAAAAAATGGCTTGGTCATTAAGGGGTTAAATTTCTTTTCAGCAGTTTATTATTTTTGTGTTTCTGGAAAAGCTAGGTGACAATTATAAGGGGTGTCCAGGATTAGAAAAACACAACTGGCTTCTTCCAAAAACAGCGCCACACCTGTCCGCAGGGTGTATGTATTAGATATTGGGAAGTCAATTAGCGCTACTTTATCAGGAGGAAAGAGGTCGTCAGTCTCGTTAATGGCAGTTGTAAATTTTAATAGGGTGACCGAACCGGTGTCTTCATCAGACCGTTTACATGAAACATCAAAAGACAATGCAGTTTATAAACATAAAAACCGCTAAAAATGATGTAATGACGTCATAAGTGGCAGTTAGAACAACCAATCAGACGTCTGCAATTAGAGATCCCATTTTAAAAAATGAGCGGCAAGTAAACGGTCTGATGAAGACACCGGTTCGGTCACCCTATTAAAAACTACTACTGCATTTAACGAGACTGACGACCTCTTTCCTCTTGATGAAGTAGCGCTAATTGACTTCCCAATTTTCCTGTATTTAATGCAAAACCACGCGGGGGAGCCGTGCAGTCCACCGGATAGGAAGCGGCTGCCACTACCTCATTCCCTGCAAGTAATCAGGGTTGTGCCTGGACATCGCACGACCACCCCAGGTGAGCCCAGGTTACTCTTACACCTCCATCGTTTTCTTCCTGATTGTTGGGATTTCTGCTTTCTTCTTTGATTTTTCAGATGTACACGTGCACCGCAGGTTGTATGTGGCGTTGCAGCGAAGCCCCTTTCACTTTAATTGAGCCGAGCTGCAATACCAGATACAACCCATCGACAAGTGTGGCGCAGTTTTAGAAGAAAGAAGCCAAGTTTCTCTAATCCTAGATAAATAACCCTTGTAATAGGACTGGCACAAAAGCTCTCAGGGGAACAATTCAAAGAGTGAATCTGGAGGGGGTAGAAAAGGAACTGTATGTAAATATCACTGCGGACAGAGCTGTAGACAAGGTGCAGTCTTACCTGAACAGGTGATTGTCACGGGCGTCAGAGTAACCCGTCTTGCTAGACCCTCCACCACCAGCGCCTCAGCCACGTGTAACACTCCATTGTCCTGCTGCTTGTCCACAGACGCACTATAAATCCCAGCGTTCAATGACTTGGCTGTGATGAGAACCTCAGACCCCAGTAATACAGAAGTCAGGGTGTGAGCAGCGTCTGGGGGCCACGGCTCAGTGACTGGGACCACATCTATAGGGGGACATAAAATCATTAAAGGGATATTCCGCTGTCAGCAAATAAAAAAGTTTGTTATTGTAGAATTAAAAGATGTAACATTTTTCAATATATTTTCTTTATCGATTCCCCACAATATCAAGCACATAGAGGTTTTAGATCAATGGATTCTGTATTCGCATGTAATAGAAGTAAATGGCAGGAAGAATCTACTGAAGATTATTATAGGGGAATACTGAATAAATGTATATAAATATCCCAGTGATACATCAGATCCCCCCCCCCCGCACCGCTCTCAGGACAGCGGGTCAGCGCTCACATCTCCACTTTAACGATCCGTTCACACGCGGCAGATTTGTTGCAGAAATTTCTGCGATTAAAAATCTGTTCCACAAACCTGAATGAAGTGGCTTGTGCAGCGATAAACCATATTCAGATGTATGGAAGAGTCACAAACGTGTGTAGATTGCACATGTCTAAGTTATTCACGAGTGAGGGGGCTACATAGACGCCCAGAAAACTCCTTTAACCCCTTAATGACCGCCGATACGCCTTTTCACGGCGGCCACTAACGGGCTTTATTCCGATGCCATAGACTTTTTACGTCCCTGCTTGAACTGGTGAGATCGATATCAGTATCGATCTCAGCCGTTTAACCCCTCAGATGCTGCGCTCAATAGCGAGCGCCCTATCTGAGTGGTTTTGGAGAGAGGGGGGGGAGGGAGCTCCCTCTTATCCCACTGACACCCGGCCATAAGATCGCTGAGTGTCTGTGTCTCCGATGGCAGCCGGGGGGGCCTAATAAAGGCCCCCAGGTCTGCCTGTAGTGAATGCCTGCTAGATCATGCCGGAGGCATAGCAGATGCCTGTCCGTTTTAAACAGACAGGCAGTAATACACTAATACAGAAATATTTCAGTGTAATATGCAATCATCTGATCGCTTTTATAATAAAGTCCCCTAGTAGGACTAGTAAAAACCCACTTTTTCCCCTTACAAACTGCTTTACTATTAAAAAAACAAAATAAAGCAAAAAAGTTACACATATTTGGAATCGCCGCGTCAGTAACGACCCCGACTATAAAGCTATTACATGATTTAACCCGCATGGTGAACACCGTAAAAAATGAAATAAAAAAAAACAAACAAATGGAACAATTGCGCTTTTCTGTGAATCCGGACATAAAAAAAAAAAAGTGAAAAAAAGTGATCAAAGAGTCGCATCTACTCCAAAATGGTACCAATAAAAACTACAAGTCGTCCGCCAAAAAAAAACAAAACAAACCCTCATACAACTGCATCGGCGGAACAATAAAAACGTTACGGCTCTTCAAATATGGGAGACACAAAAAGAAATAATTTAGAAAAAAAAAAAGCGTTTACTATGGAAAAGTATTAAAACTTACAAAATCTATACAAATATGGTATCGTTGCAATCTCAACAACCCTATGAATAAAGTTATTGCGTTATTTATACCACACGGTAAACGATGTAGATTTAGGACGCAAAAAAGAGTGGCCGAAATTTCAGGTTTTTTTCTATTCCCCCCCCAAAAAAGTTAATCAATAAATAACATGTACCCCAAAATTGTGCTATTAAAAAATACAACTTGTCCCGCAAAAAACAAGACCTCATACAGCGATGTCGACGCAAAAATAAAAAAAGTTATAGTTCTTCGAATGTGACGATGGAAAACGTAAAAAATGGGGCCCAGAATGCCGGGGGAAGGGTTAAGGCAGCGATGTCGAGCAGATTTGGGCTTCATAGACCAGATACAGGTATAACAATGGACGGCCTTTACACTGCACCTCACCTGCAAGGGAACACTTTGTCAGCTGCATGGGAAGCTCCAGAAAACGTGGCGTCATTGGAAGGAGGCATGAGAAGGGGAGAACCTCCATGTTCCCGTAATCGGCATATGCGATTTTGGCGGAGGAATCTTGAACCTCAAGGACGACCGCTCTGTACCACTGGCCGTCTTCTGAAAATACAAAACAGCTTTGCATTGCTATTTTTACAGCACTGACATATTTCATGGCCTTCAATCATGATTACAGTACGGAACAGCAGTAACCCCACAGGGAGGCAGGGACCTCCTAGCATCATATATACCTCTGATACTAGGAGCCCATCCCCCTGTACGGTGTTCAGTCCGGGAAATACTGCCGACATACAGTCCAAATCTCATGGACCAAACACGGCCGTCTGCCGCAGGCCTAAAGTGTTACTATCCTGCCTTAACTAGACCCCCAGCTGTACAATAGAGCGGTCATTAACTTCACTTTCTAATGATCATGAGATGACTCTGCTCATCCTATCCCAGTCCATACAGCAAAGCCGACAAGCGAGCAACAGAAACCAGGAACAGACTATTTTGTCTTCTCTAGTGAGATATGCAATACTTCAAGATATTTTTTTTTTTTTGTGGATTGTGAAACAAAATGATCTTAATATGTCATTTTCTGATTATACATTCCCTTTAATCGCACAAAAATAGTATTTATATGCAACACTGTCATTAATTCCCTTGCTTACATAGCACCAACACATACTGCAGCGGTGTCAGATTGTAATCACCCACGTCAGTCCCCAAAGGGGCTCCTATTCTAATTTGCCGATCTCTGGGAAACACTCATTTTTTATCAGTATGTTTTTGGGGCGTGAGAGGAAGCCAGAGAACTTGGAGATGTTGCCCTTGGCTGGATTTGAAATTGGAACCCCAAAGCCTTATTCACACTGAGCTCTGCAATTCAAGGGGGCCACTCAGACGAGGTGTTTTTCACGCGGCGTGGTTTCTGTTCAGTGAAACTCACGGCATGTCCTATTTTTGTGTGTTTTTAACACAACACACATCCATTGAAGTCAAAGGGTGAATGAAAATAGACTGCACATCCGTGTGCGGTCCGTGATTCACGCACAAGTTCATAGAAATGAAGAGGGAAGAAAAAAAAAAAAAAAAGTGTGCACAAAGACAATAACTGATGCTGCGCGGAACACACACGGAACCGCAACGCATGACAAACGTGCCTGTTTTTTGCAGACGAATAAGGCCTAATGCTGCAAAGTCACACATGAAGGGCATTCTTATGGACGGATGTCTGAGGAGGTCGTCATCTAGCTCAAGTCTATGGGTATGTTCACACGCAAAGTCAAACACGGCTGAAAATTACGGAGCTGTTTTTAGAGAAAAAAGCCTCTGATTTTCAGCCGTTTTTTTAAGCTGAAAACGAAGCTTCTTTTAATTCGAAGCTTCCAAAAAACACCTCAAGAAGTGTCAAGCTGCTTCTTTTTACGAGGCTTCTTTTTCTGGGGAATTTTTTTAATTCAGCAGCGTAACAATAAGCCTCATGTGAACATCACCCTGCATTTACCATGGAAACCAGAGGGAAAGTGTTTGCAGATTTTTTTCTAGTGTATTTTGGAGCGCAAAACGAGGCTTTTCTGCTCCAAAATCAACCTAAAAAAAAGCCTCATGTGAACATCCCCTAAGAGTTTGTCTGGTGCCTTACACAGACTTTACAAAAGTAAATGTGGAATTTATGGGAGCGCTGACCGGTAAACTTGGCACAGCAGGCGTCTCCGACTGACGGTCTGTAATGGTGTTCAGAGGTCTCTTTGCTGCAATGCTCAAATATTTCCATCATCACCTGGTGGAGCTTCTTCACATCAACTGACGGAAAAAAGCAAAAAAAAGGTGTAAGTCAAGACCGATCAGAAGAGAAAGATCCTCTCGGCACGGACGCAAAGCTAAACGCTTTATTATTAAAAAACATACAGGCAGGTTTTAGTTTGTTTTTTGACAACTTTAACAATTTCCAAGAGAAAACTGTTCTGACGATATCAACAGACACGTACTAGTGAAATACTCTGCAGTAATAGACACGTACTAGTGAAATACTCTGCAGTAATAGACACGTACTAGTGAAATACTCTGCAGTATTAGACACGTACTAGTGAAATACACTGCAGTAATAGACACGTACTAGTGAAATACTCTGCAGTATTAGACATGTACTAGTCAGAGGTGTAGGAAATACTCTGCAGTAATAGACATGTACTAGTCAGAGGTGTAGGAAATACTCTGCAGTAATAGACATGTACTAGTCAGAGGTGTAGGAAATACTCTGCAGTAATAGACATGTACTAGTCAGTGGTGTAGGAAATACTCTGCAGTAATAGACATGTACTAGTCAGAGGTGTAGGAAATACTCTGCAGTAATAGACATGTACTAGTCAGAGGTGTAGGAAATACTCTGCAGTAATAGACATGTACTAGCCAGAGGTGTAGGAGATACTCTGCAGTAATAGACATGTACTAGTCAGAGGTGTAGGAAATACTCTGCAGTAATAGACATGTACTAGCCAGAGGTGTAGGAGATACTCTGCAGTAATAGACATGTACTAGCCAGAGGTGTAGGAAATACTCTGCAGTAATAGACACGTACTAGTGAAATACTCTGCAGTATTAGACATGTACTAGTGAAATACTCTGCAGTAATAGACATGTACTAGTCAGAGGTGTAGGAAAAAAAATCTGCAGTAATAGACATGCACTAGTCAGAGGTGTAGGAAATACTCTGCAGTAATAGACATGCACTAGTCAGAGGTGTAGGAAATACTCTGCAGTAATAGACATGTACTAGTCAGGTGTAGGAAATACTCTGCAGTAATAGACATGTACTAGTCAGAGGTGTAGGAAATACTCTGCAGTAATAGACATGTACTAGTCAGAGGTGTAGGAAATACTCTGCAGTAATAGACATGCACTAGTCAGAGGTGTAGGAAATACTCTGCAGTAATAGACATGTACTAGTCAGGTGTAGGAAATACTCTGCAGTAATAGACATGTACTAGTCAGAGGTGTAGGAAATACTCTGCAGTAATAGACATGTACTAGCCAGAGGTGTAGGAAATACTCTGCAGTAATAGACATGTACTAGTCAGAGGTGTAGGAAATACTCTGCAGTAATAGACATGTACTAGTCAGAGGTGTAGGAAATACTCTGCAGTAATAGACATGCACTAGCCAGAGGTGTAGGAAATACTCTGCAGTAATAGACATGTACTAGTCAGAGGTGTAGGAAATACTCTGCAGTAATAGACATGTACTAGTCAGAGGTGTAGGAAATACTCTGCAGTAATAGACATGTACTAGTCAGAGGTGTAGGAAATACTCTGCAGTAATAGACATGTACTAGTCAGAGGTGTAGGAAATACTCTGCAGTAATAGACATGTACTAGTCAGAGGTGTAGGAAATACTCTGCAGTATTAGACATGTACTAGTCAGAGGTGTAGGAAATACTCTGCAGTATTAGACATGCACTAGTCAGAGGTGTAGGAAATACTCTGCAGTATTAGACATGTACTAGCCAGAGGTGTAGGAAATACTCTGCAGTAATGGACATGTACTAGTCAGAGGTGTAGGAAAAAAAATCTGCAGTAATAGACATGTACTAGTCAGTGGTGTAGGAAATACTCTGCAGTATTAGACATGTACTAGTCAGAGGTGTAGGAAATACTCTGCAGTAATATACATGTCTAATACTGCAGAGTATTTCCTACACCTCTGACTAGTACATGTCTAATACTGCAGAGTATTTCCTACACCTCTGACTAGTACATGTCTAATACTGCAGAGTATTTCCTACACCTCTGACTAGTACATATCTATTACTGCAGAGTATTTCCTACACCTCTGACTAGTACGTGTCTATTACTGCAGAGTGTTTCCTACACCTGACTAGTACATGTCTAATACTGCAGAGTATTTCCTACACCTCTGGCTAGTACATGTCTAATACTGCAGAGTATTTCCTACACCTCTGACTAGTACATGTCTATTACTGCAGAGTATTTCCTACACCTCTGGCTAGTACATGTCTATTACTGCAGAGTATTTCCTACACCTCTGACTAGTGCATGTCTATTACTGCAGTGTATTTCCTACACCTCTGACTAGTACATGTCTATTACTGCAGAGTATTTCCTACACCTCTGACTAGTACATGTCTATTACTGCAGAGTATTTCCTACACCTCTGACTAGTACGTGTCTATTACTGCAGAGTGTTTCCTACACCTGACTAGTACATGTCTAATACTGCAGAGTATTTCCTACACCTCTGGCTAGTACATGTCTATTACTGCAGAGTATTTCCTACACCTCTGACTAGTACATGTCTAATACTGCAGAGTATTTCCTACACCTCTGACTAGTACATGTCTATTACTGCAGTGTATTTCCTACACCACTGACTAGTACATGTCTATTACTGCAGAGTATTTCCTACACCTCTGACTAGTGCATGTCTATTACTGCAGAGTATTTCCTACACCTCTGACTAGTACATGTCTAATACTGCAGAGTATTTCCTACACCTCTGACTAGTACATGTCTATTACTGCAGAGTATTTCCTACACCTCTGGCTAGTACATGTCTATTACTGCAGAGTATTTCCTACACCTCTGACTAGTGCATGTCTATTACTGCAGAGTGTTTCCTACACCTGACTAGTACATGTCTAATACTGCAGAGTATTTCCTACACCTCTGGCTAGTACATGTCTAATACTGCAGAGTATTTCCTACACCTCTGACTAGTGCATGTCTATTACTGCAGAGTATTTCCTACACCTCTGGCTAGTACATGTCTATTACTGCAGTGTATTTCCTACACCTCTGACTAGTACATGTCTATTACTGCAGAGTATTTCCTACACCTCTGACTAGTACATGTCTATTACTGCAGTGTATTTCCTACACCACTGACTAGTACATGTCTAATACTGCAGAGTATTTCCTACACCTCTGACTAGTACATGTCTATTACTGCAGAGTATTTCCTACACATATGACTAGTACATGTCTATTACTGCAGAGGTGTAGGAAATACTCAGCTGATAAGTGTTATAATGATAAATTGTAAAGACTTTTCTGGTTTTCTCCTATTTCCCCTGTGTCATATACACTGCATAGGTCCCCACAATGGTGAACATCAGGCAGCAATGGGAGCATCCTGTGGGTGATGGTAGCGGTAGTAATATAGGGGAGCCTGTGCTGAAGTTTCAGCTAGGAAGTTCTCTCCTATATGCAACAAATAGTTCAGGATTCGGCTCTTATACTTCTCGCTGATTTGTCCCTGGTTTATGCTTCTTTCGATGCCTGGCTTAAAGAAGGTTTCCCACAAAGGACATGTATCACCTATCCACAGACTTGGTGATGAATGGGTCATCCATGGGACTCCCACAAATCCCTAGAACATGGGGAATCAATCCCTCGCTCCTTCTCCTCACATACCCGCAGTGAGGAGCGGCGCCACTCCATTCAAATCCTATGGGACTGACGGAAAGAGCCATTCTAGTGATGTTGGGGGCCCTAGCAGTGGGGCCCTAGCAATAATACATTTAATAGGAGAGTAAAAAATGTCCTTTGTGGGGAAAACCCCTTTAAGGCAGTCAGACATTGAACAGCTAAAAGGAAAGGTTTATCTTCTCTCACCTCGGTTTTCCTTTGGGAAGACATAGAACAGGTCTGGACTGATCACCTTCAGAACGCACGCAGGTATCGCTTTATTCAAAGGCAAATCCACCGATATCCAGGTTTGTGCAAACGAGACTCCTAACAAAGAGCAAGAAGGTTTAGTGATGCAAATACCAAGCTGCTCCTCAGGCAAGAAGACGACCACAATGCTCCTTAATCCACCGCACATTCTAGATTTGTACTTTTTAGTCTGGATCAAAAAGGAATTCAAAAGTAGATTGAACAGTAATGGACCATTTATTAAACACCCTGCTGGTAAACGGCAATCACGCAAAAAAATAATAAAAGAGGACAAAACGCGTGTTTTCTTTTGTACAAGTGTTGGTCTGTTTTATAAACCGATTAGATCTCCCGCCCAACCGAAACGAAAAACCATGAGAACCGTGAGAGCGCGGATTGTAAATAACGAACCTCATGGTCATTGGTTTATTACCACAGCAGTCCAGGGAACGCGTTTTGTTTTATTCATTCTGCAATGCGCTTTATAATTATACTGTAAAACTCCATGTACCTGGAACGTTTAGTTTGAGGCACTGGATTTTTCAAAATTCCAAAATTTGGAATCCCTGAAAACAGGGATTTTTTTTTTTTAGTACTTACCGTAAAATCCTTCCCTTGTCCAGTCTATTGGGGGACACAGACTGCGGGTATATGCTGTGTCCACTAGACTAGAAATAAAAAGTATTGCCCCTTTTACAGAATATACCTCACCTACAGACACGGAGATCATTCAGTCAGTACAGAAGCAGAACACAAGGAAAATAACAAAATATTAAAACCAGAGAGAGGAAAACCATCCAACGGACAAGCACATGGGGTGGAGTGTTGTCCTCCAATGGACTGGACGAGAAGAGGATTGTGGGGGGACGGGACACAGACCGTGGGACAGGAACAGAAGAACCAAAAGGACGTGATGATCTACTCCGCAGATGGATGCAGAACCTTGTGACCAAGGGAATCATCCGCTGTAGTAAAAGCATGCGCCCTGTGGAATTTGGTAAATGGGTAGAGACGACCGGGCAGCCGCCTTGCACACTTGTATAGTGTAAGCTTGATGGCGCACGGAAGGCACCAACTGCTCTAGTATAATGGGCCGCAATCCGGAATCTCTCTCCTTGCCCCGGCAGACCTTGTGAACAGTCAAACAAATTCAGTTGGCAATAGTAGCCAAAGAGGCGCCAAACCCATCCCCAGACCTTACAGAACCACAATCCGATCTGCGGAGAGAGGACGTGACGGACAGGTAGACCAGCAAGGCATTCAAATCCAATATGTGAAGAGTGTTCTTTAGGATGCACGGAAGACGAGCAGAAGGATGGCGAAATGATAGCCTCACCTTGAGGAAGAGGAGGGCAGAGTACGTAGCACTGCCTTATCCTGATAGAGTTAAATTGAGGGAAATTCTCCCTGGATAGAAGACACCGCCACTAGGAACACCACCTTCCAGTTGAGGAGCTGTTAGGAGTTCTCCCGCAGAGATAAACCGGGAGCCAACGGCAGGACATCTAAAACCAAGGAAAAATCCCATGTAGAAGTGGGGGAGCGATCGGTGGGAAGCGCGTGAGCAACCCCATGCAAGAAAGTCCGAACATCAGAACTAGAAGCCAGAGGCCTGTTAAAGACTATAGATAACACAGACGCCTCAGGGCAAGACAGCCATCCAACCCCTCCTGGAGGAACGACAAAATCCTGACAGAGAAGAAAAACCAAGGGAGAGAGGGGATTGTCCTCACACCAGCGTAATCCAGGCACGGGGTAAATGCGGCCGAAGGCGGCTTTGTAACCTTCAGCACGGTGTGAACTAACCGCTCTGAAAAGCCCCGTGCTCTTAGAACTGCGGCTTCAACAGCCGCGCCATTCATCATAGCACCTGAAAATGCGGGTGGAAGAGAGCTCCCTAAAAGAGCAGATCGTGTTGGAGGGTCAATGGATAGGGACCGTCACCCAGGAGAGCCACCGCGTCAATGTACCAACAACGTGGCCAGTCTGGGGGGGGGGTCACAGGGATGGCAGGAAATCCTTCATTCTCCTGAGGGCTTCTTCAGACGAACGGGATATAAGTCCGTGCAACGCGCGTGATTTTCACGCGTGTCGTACGCACCTATATTAGTCTATGGGGCCGTGCAGACAGTTCCGTGATTTTTACGTTCTTTGTGCGTATTTCGCGCATCACGCACTCATTGACGTCAATGGGTGCGTGAAAATCACGCGCAGCACTTCCGAGGGACGCGCGTGATTTGCGCAACAGCAGTAAAAAGTATGAATGTAAACAGAAAAGCACCACGTGCTACAAACAGTGTCATAATGATGGCGGCTGCGCGAAAAGCACGCAGCCACGCATCATATGGTGATGACACACGCAGCTGTTAAGTGCCTTTTGCGCACGCAAAACGCTGCGTTTCTTGCGTGCTCAAAACGCACACGCTCGTGTGAATCCGGCCTAAGACTGGAAAAAAAATGGGTAGAGATAAATCAAGTTGAATTTGTCCCATGGAGATATCAGAGAATCAACCTCACATGCTTTTTAAGCCCGAGACATAAATTAGGGAACCTTGCAATTGATCAGACCGAAAAAAGAATACCAAATATATATAAGGTCATACAATTAACCCATAACCACTGCACATGGAAAGCCATACAAGATCTATAAACCAACAAAAACTGCCCTTAACGCTACAATAAAGAATATCCATCCAATGTAGAAAAAAGTACAAAATTCTTTATGAGAACACAAAACATTTGTAGAAGCGCCCACAAAACCACATGTACATAGAGGGCCGCGTATATCACAAGGCAGCGCATATATGGTGGCAACATAGGTCAGCATCACTAAATATCACACCATACCTAAAATAGAGCACAGACGCAGCACTCGGAGCAAAAAAACGTGAACTTTATTCACCCAACAGATGCAACGTTCACATTTTTTTGCTCGGAGTGCTGCTTCTGTGCTCTATTTTTTTACGTATTACATGGGGAGACATCACTCCTCATTACTTGAAGCATAGCACCAGCCAAAATCTGTTTTCTGTCTCGGTGCTGCTCCTACTTTGTGCTCTATTTTTATACCTTGTATGTATATATCCACAAAAATGACACTACATAGAGCCAAAGTAGCACCTAATCAGTGTCTAAATAAATACTGGTCAAAAACTTAGACCACGTATCACAAGAGACCTCACCCACCATAACTGACCATACCCTAACGCGCGTTTCGCACCTGCCTTATGATATACACGGTCCTCATTTTGTACATGTGTTTTTAAAAAGGGATGTACAACGGTTTCATGTTCTAATAAAGAATTTTGTACTTTTTCTACATTGGATGGATATTCTGTGTTATAACCTTGCAATTGAACCTGGACATAAAGTCCACGCCCAGCCTGCCCGAGCTGGGGCAGATCTGGTTAAACACCTCGTGATGGAGAGGCCACTCCACTGAGTTGGTGAAGTTTGTGACTGAGGAAATCTGCAACCCAATTATCAACCGCTGGGATATACACTGCCGAAAAGGCAGGAAAGTGGAACTCTGCCCACTCTATAATCCTGGCGGCTTTCGCCATTGCTTCTGAACGCCGTGTCCCTCCTTGGTGATTTTGGATAGGCTACTGCCATGATATCTCCATCTGGACGGAACAGTAAGAAGGGTGGTCCAATACTGGATACACAGGAAGATCACCCTCAATTCCAGAAGGCTGATAGGAGTGCAGGATTTCGGTTGGGACCATAGACCATGTGCCATGGGGTTCCGGAACGTCCCTCTCTAACCTCGTAGACTCATGCCTAAGGAAAGGACTGGTCAGTGGAGCGTGAAATAGAAGAGGCCCTTAGGGATGGCTGGAAATTAAGGCCAGCAGCTATGGGGCAGTCCTACAGTCAGGGGGAGGACAAGTTGCCTATCCAAAGAAACCGCAGAGTAGTTTCACCGGGAGAGGATCGTTCTTTGAAGCAGACAAGTGTGAAACCGGCTTAGGGAATTGCCGCGATCAGAACCACCATGGTGCCAAAGACTCAGGTGGGGCACTCTTTTGCAGAGTCCTCATGCTCGAATGGAGGACAGACAACTCGACTAGAGAATGGAAATCCCGTGCTAACAGGATGTCAAACATCATACCTAAGAAGGCAATCCTCTGACCTGGAGACAGGCAGGACTTGGGGCGTTTGACTATCCAACCAAGCCGGGTTAGGGCGTCCAGAATGATCTAGAGATTGGCCATATTGTCCTCCCTTAATTAGGATGTCATCTAAGTAGGGGACAATGAAGAAGCGCCATCACCACTGAGTGGATTTGGTGAAGACCCATGGAGCCGTTACCAGACCAAATGGGAGTGACTCATATTAGTAATGCAAAACGCAAGAAACGCTGATGGGATGGACAAAATCGAGACGTGGAGGTACGTGTCATTTATGTCCACAAAATAAACTCCCCCTGATCCATGGAGGTGAAGATTGTTCGCAAGGACTCCATGTAGAAGTGACGGACCTTGACGTAGGTATTCAAACAATTGAGGTCCATGATGGGATGAACTAATCCGATCTTCTTGGGGACAACAAAGAGATTTAAATAAAACTTCAATATTCCTGGTGAATGGGGATGATTACTTGTGGAGTCAAGAGAGAGTCTAATGTCTGAAAAACTGCAGCTGCCCTGAAAGGAGACAGGTACTGAAATAACCTGTCGGGTAGCAGTCTAACAAACACTTCACGAAGCCAGATGCCAAAGATAAAAGAGCCAGACATCCTTAACGCGCAGAAACCTGTCCCCTCCCACCCGATCCTCGAGTGGGGGTGCCCTTTAGACCAAGTTGGTTTTACCCGCTCTGGTTTTTGCAGCCTGAGGACGAGGGCACCAAGAGGGACGGGAATTGGAGGTGTGCTTATTCTTGGAATCCTGGTAGGACAATCGCCTGGATGCTGGTGGACCAGAGAATCTTATAAAAGGAGCGAAAATGAAGTCCCGGTTCTCTAGAAGTTGTGACACGACGGACCTTGATCTGAGGCAGATGAGCGCTCTTTCCACCCGTGGCTTCCGAAATGATCTCATCCAGGTTGGTAACGAACAGTTGGGAACCAGAAAAGGAGAGAGCAGTCAGGGCCTGCTTCAATGCCATGTCAGGAACCCCGCCACTTAGACCCAGGAGCAAAGAGGGGAAAATGGCGAGCGGAAAGGAGACACCAAGGGTGGCGCACAGGAACCGTGCAGTACGAGATGCGCCTGAATTGTGATGGTCGCTTGTCTTGCCTGCTCCTATGCGTCGCATGGTGAATACTGTGGAAAGAGGCGGGGGGGGGGGGGGGGGGGGGCGAGAATCGGGCTGATCATAATTCCTTTCAGGTGGAAATGTCAGCTTCACTCCCAAGGTGGGGGACAAGCAGGGATACCCCCTCTGTGCGCAATCTTCAGATGAGGTGGGACACCGGTGGAGAGCCCCAGCTTGCACTCTGGTATTTACTGGCAGGGGGACAACAGCGCAGTAGTGTCAACACTGAGACAGCGTCGCCATTATTTTCCATCCCCAAAAAAAATACTAAAACTAGCTTAAAAATAATTATATTAATAACAATAAAAATAACAGCCTGCGGTACAAGGAGGGGTGTCTGCCTCCTACGGACGCTAAGCGAAGACTGTATTAGCTCCGTGTCTGTGAGCAGGGTATATCCTACAGGAGCGGCCAACACTATTTCTTAGATCTAATTCACATGAGCGTGTTAAATATCCGTGGGACGGCCGTTGAAACAGCGGCCGTCCCACGGACCTCTGTAATTCAATGTGGCCGTTCACACGGTTGTTGTTTCAATGGACCGTGTGAAGGGTCCGAGGGATAATAGGACATGTCCCATCTTTTCACGCATCCCTCCATAGACTCATCTATGGGGGATGCGAGACATCGCGTCCCGCAGCGCAGAGCACCTCGGACGTGAAAAACTATAGTTTCTCACGTCCGAGGTGCGCAACGCTCGTGTCATGAACAGCATATACCCACAGTCTGTATCCCCTAATGCGACTAATGAAAAAATTGCAACTGGTGCATCATCTTCTTGCTCACCTAAAATGATGCAACTGCAACTTTTAACCCACGACAAACTACGTTGCTGCTGTAACCCGGATGATGCCTCCAATGCCTCTTAGCAGATGTGACCATAACGCAGTCATCACTATCCTAATTTCCCATCTTATAGGCGGCTGTCTCATGGCAAGTGGCATTTAAAATTTCAGTTTGCCGTTTTTATGGCCCCATATGAGTTACTGGCATGAATATTATTGGTTTACCTGACAGATCCTGGCTGGCGGCAGAATGACAACTTGCAGATTTATCATCAACGTTCTGCATTTCCCCATGCAAGGATTTATTGGATAGGGGGGATAGATCTGGATGCGGGCCTCTTTCGGCTGATGACGTTGATTTGCTGAGCGCTGTCGGGGAGAAGTTACTGAACTGGAAATGTTTGGAATTTGATAAAGTAGAATGATGGGAATTTTGTTTACAAGAATCCACTGGAGGAGTAGACTGGAGGTGACCAGGAGGGGAGACACAGGAGCGAGATTCTTCTATATTCACATGAGGATTGCTCGGTGTCAATTTAGTAGAATTGGTAAAGTGGGACTCCCTAGAAGAGGTTGGGATGGATTTCGCTTGCAGCATTTCCTTCGGAAACGATGGCAATAAGTTTCTTGGATGAAGGTCCCTGCTGACGGGTGCTGGAGCACGGGAGGAGCTGAACTCCATTGATCTAGGAGAATGCCCCCCTCTAGGAGCCAGCAAGTTCGGGTTTCGGGCGTCTTTTAGAAACGGTGAGCTGGATTTAGGTCCGTGGGATTCTGTAGGACTCAATGTTGATGAAGTCTTAAATAGAGGTGCTCTGTGTGTGGATGCGGTGGGGTCCATGGCAGTGGAAGGAATGGATTTAGGATAGCGCACATCATTCAGAGCAAATTGGATTACGTTACTGGAGTGCGCCTCTCTACCCCCCGGTGGGTCAGCAATTAAGTCCCTAGGAACCGCAGTAGGGGAAGAAAGATTTTTAGCCAGCAACTTAGGGATGGCAGCGTGGGCATCTCTTAGAATTGATGGAATTGATTCCAAGGGGCGCAACTGTATGGAAGGAGCGCTGCCGCAGTCCCTAGGACTTAACTCCTTGTGCATCAGTTCTCCTTTATCAGAATTCCAGACAGGAAGCATTTTACTGGATAATGAAGGATAATTTGGAGGCCTGAGGGCCCTGGTGTTATTTATGAGGATCTCCTCCTTTACCAACTTCTCATCTCGGACGGCATCTTTTGTAGCAAGAAGTTCATCAGCAATCACTGCGCCGCTGTCAGCGGCCACCAGTTCGATGGAATAGCCGTTCTTTGTGCGGCCGGCGGCTTTAGCCAGCAGCTTTAATCCTACCACAGATTTCTGGAATGTTTTGGCAGAGTCCGCGCTCCACTTTTCTCCAGCTGGCTTAATCCCTGCAAATAGAAAATGGTTGAAAATGTATAGCAATTAAAAATTGTATTCTGGCGACCTTTAGGAAGGAGTCTGACATCTATAACGAGCCTTACATTATAAAGACCACTGACACCTACAGGTTAAAGAAATCCGGGGTTATCAACACCCAAAATGGTCAGCGTGCCTTCAGAGACAAAAATGCCAGCAGAACGAGCTCCGGCTCCGGTTAGGTTGGTGATTTCCAAATTCAGCACCAGAATGTAATATTAATGATACTAGCATTAGGATTCTCTTAGGGAGCCAACTAAAAGGTTGTTTCAAATCACAGACAGCAAGCACAGCTCCTGAAAGGCAAACCACAATCAAAATATCTCTCTAATTCAATTCTCCCGTCGATTCTTACATCGGATGTTAAGAGACGCCAGTGTACACGGGGTAGTACATTTACCGCGGATACTGTATGACACCCGGAGAGTATTGTGCATGGCTCCTAATCTAAAACACCACTGAACCCATAATGACGTAGCAGGGCAACAGTATGGAGTGGATTCACAGGCTGCGCCCGATACGATACGCTGCTGGTGTCAGCTGTAGATTACAACCGACCCCTTGCTCTACCTTCCAGGATCAGAGAGAACTTCCAGCTCAGCCGTTTAACAGCTTAGATACCATGGTCAATTGCAGCCACAGCATCTAAGCGGTTAGACAGAGAGGACGGCAGCCTGGGCCTTAAAAGTAGCCGACAAAAAGCACAATGCACCGCAATGCAGTTCGATCGCATGTTCAAGTCCCAAATTGGGGCACAAAAAAGGAAATAATTTAAATGAAGAATGCAATAAAAAAAAAAAAAAAAAAAAAGTTAAAAAAAAACAACGATTTTTATATTTTTGCAGTAAAATAATATAAACAATAAAAAAATATAAAATGGGTATTGCTCGCTATGAAAGTGCAAACTATTAAAATATAACTTTATTTATTCCGCACGTCGAGAAAGAAACCAAAACGAGACGCCAGAATTGCTGTTTTTCCGGGCACCTCACGCCAAAAATGTCATAAAAAGTGATCAAAAATTCTTATGTGCCCAAAATGTTACCAATAGAAGATGAAAATAAAAAAAGGCTTAGTACTTAAGGGGTTATTAGGACCCATGCTTGGAACTTTTCGGGCGTCGCATGGTTGCATTGGCGCCTCTCTATGCTGATGTCAGATCTGGCGGGAGAATGGACTCGGAGGAACACGAAGCACTAATTACAAGCTTTTTCCTGCATTACTTTGTGTATATAATATAGGAGGCCGATCTTGGGGAGACACCTTGTCCCAGATCTTCTATAGACTAGATCAGCGTATGTGTGTACGTTCTCTCGGCATCACATCTATGTAAAGAAATCCTTCTGGCTTCATGTACAGGAGTAACTCACCAGACAAGCTGCAGCAAATGGCTTGAAATGGAAGCTCTAGGAAGCTGGAGGGAATCTTGCACAGTTTGTCCACGGACACGTCTTCTACGTTTCCATAATCCAAAAACAGGATCTTCACAACACTGTCGGGAGTAAAATCCTTAACCTGGACTCGGTACCAACTCCCGTCACCTAGAAAAGAGCGGAGGCATCAACTCAGCAGCATGAGAAACAACGTGTTAGACATGTGAACCCTGGTTTGTTGTGCAGAATTATGGGAATCTCGGAGGCGCGGTGATGGGCGCTATATGGTGCAGTCACACGTAATGGGCGCTATATGGTGCAGTCACACGTAATGGGCGCTATATGGTGCAGTCACACGTAATGGGCGCTATATGGTGCAGTCACACGTAATGGGCGCTATATGGTCCAGTCACACGTAATGGGCGCTATATGGTGCAGTCACACGTAATGGGCGCTATATTGTGCAGTCACACCTAATTGGCGCTATAAGGTGCAGTCACACCTAATTGGCGCTATAAGGTGCAGTCACACGTAATGGGCGCTATAAGGTGCAGTCACACGTAATGGGCGCTATATGGTGCAGTCACACGTAATGGGCGCTATATGGTCCAGTCACACGTAATGGGCGCTATATGGTCCAGTCACACGTAATGGGCGCTATATGGTCCAGTCACACGTAATGGGCGCTATATGGTCCAGTCACACGTAATGGGCGCTATATGGTCCAGTCACACGTAATGGGCGCTATATGGTCCAGTCACACGTAATGGGCGCTATATGGTCCAGTCACACGTAATGGGCGCTATATGGTCCAGTCACACGTAATGGGCGCTATATGGTCCAGTCACACGTAATGGGCGCTATATGGTGCAGTCACACGTAATGGGCGCTATATGGTGCAGTCACACGTAATGGCCGCTATATGGTGCAGTCACACGTAATGGGCGCTATATTGTGCAGTCACACCTAATTGGCGCTATAAGGTGCAGTCACACGTAATGGGCGCTATATGGTGCAGTCACATGTAATGGCCCTAGAGGACTTCAACCCACGATCGTTGGATCGCTTGCATGATATACGGCAATACTAATATATTGCAGTATATCGGGATACTGACAGGGCTTCATAGGAGTACATAGATGGCAGACCTGTGGACCTTCATCAGGCCCCCAGGCTGCCATGCCAACCAACTGCACCCCCCGATAGGGTCACGTGTTTTTAGTCATTTTAAATGCACCGGTCGCTATTGACCGCAATATTTAACATGTTAAACGAGCGGGATCACGCTCGTTACCCTGAAGTGTCGGATGTAACACACAGCCGACACGCTCGTTCTATGGTGCGGGCGCAGACCATGAGCCATATAGTTATGGCGGATGTTGGGAAGGGGTTAAAATAAAGACTATTTCCACTCACCTGCATAATACGCTCCACAGATCTCTTCTTTCGCTGGATAATATTCCTCTGATTTATGCTGCGTACAATACTGTCCAAGGGATATGTTCAGCTTATTGAGAAGTTCTAAATCGGATGGAAAAACATTAAAATTATTCAACAGTTCCAGCAAGTAAAATAAATGAATATAGGGAGGAGAACACAAGTAAACCGGCTGATACCCGTCTGGTTGTAAAGGTGGCAGAAGAATTCCCCGGGGTTTTGCAGCATGCACACTAAGACTTCTGACACTTGTCCAGGAGGAAGCTCCGTCCACCTCAGCTGCGCGGCGCGGTCCTCAGGCGGACGGCCTTCTTCTGCTGGAGTCTCACAGTCCGATGTGTAGGGAACTGCCAGGCCGGCCTCAATGAGATTTTGTGAAATGGATATTTTTGGTGTGACCGATTCATCCGTCAGCTCTAAAGTCAGGACTCGGTTACAATCGGTCACAACAGAAGCGGTCAAGATCTTATTCATTACAAGAACCTTAAATGCATCGGTAGCTTCTGACGTCCATTTGCCTGACGGAGGTTTCACACCTGCAGAGGAAACATCAGAAGGTTTTATTCTACCCCTATTGTTAAAATATGAGAGGCTTCGGTCAGGGCGACTTACCCGCCAGACAACACTGAGCAGCCTGGAAAGGTAAGGATAAGAGCTCGGGCTCAATACGACGGACTCGTGAAATGGGCAAAGTCTCCGTATTTCCAAAGTCTAAGTATCCGACGAGCACAGATTCGTCTGCCACTTGTCTCACCACGCTGGCTCGGTACCAGTTATCGTCCTCTGCAGAAATGAAGACATTAAATGATTATTATTTACTAGATTAATACATTTAAAGGTCACATATTCATTGCACAGTTTTGCATACAGGATGCAGTCACTCACGTGGGCACAACATTTAATCCCCCATATCTGATAATTTCACTGCAGGCCAAATAACTGTACAATACGATTCTGTGAGGAAATCAGAGAATTTAGAGGAATCATTTCGTATTTGGAGCCGCGGATGCTGATCTGCGATATTATAACGGTGTGACAGGAGAAGGTCTAATTAGGAGCCCCCTCCTCCCCTGTATACAGTTTCATCATACAGGAAGATCTGGTGCCGTCTGATCATCCCCGTATTGACCCGAGTAGATCTAGCGTCACCAGAGCCGGATTCAGAGTTGCTATGCACACGGAGCGCTCTCATAGGACACAAGAGAGACTTTTGTTCTGGTTGGAATTTCTCTTTTAATGGAAACCACAATCTCTCAATTTCAGGAATATTTAAGGATTAAAGTGCATTTTCTTAAAAAAAAATAAAAACCATTACGAACGGTTCTCCTTTGTCGTGTGGATTTTCTTCGGTGGCAATATAAGCGCAAAATTGGATTTCTGTACACACTGAAAACATTTTCTTATCCTCGTATTATTCATTGAGGGACACAACACCAGGAATGGAAGCGATATAGGAGGGAGAGCTCGTCCTGCGGAGTTACCAGGCTGTCGAGTGCGATACTCCTGGGATCCTGGACACCTCGTTTGGAACCTTATGGTTGAGACGTCACGTCTGGGGTGCGCCACTTCTTGCAAGGGTGACAGGATACGACCGGGTGACGGGATAGGGTCCGGGTGACGGGATAGGGTCCGGGTGAAGAGGCCACTCTCCTGGATTCAGTCTTTACCAATTTTTGAAGTCTGCAGCCCAGTTGCCCATTCCAGAGTACTCCCACATAGATGCTCGACTCCTGGTGCTGCCCTGGTGGCTCAGATAGGCAACCACAGTGGTGTTGAAAGTTTTGATCCTCACCGGGAAACCCTGGAGGAGGAGAGTCCAATATGAGAGGGCTAGGAAGATTGCCATCAGTTCCAGAAAGTCGATCTTTAAAAAGACTCCTGCGCCGACCAAGTGCCCTGGACCACGTGAAGGCCAAACACTTCCCACTCGGACATACCGGCATCTGTTGGGAGGACAAGTCACTGAATGGGAAGGAAGACGTCCCAGTGTGATGGCCGACGAGGTGTCCCACAAACACAACTCCCAACAAATGAGAGGGCAGGAGGATCAACTTGTTCAGAGAATTCTGAGACTTGTTCCATCGCAAAAGAATTGCTCCCTGGGAGGGAATGGAGTGGAATTGCACATATGGAACTGCCTCGAAGGTCGAGATCATCCTTCCCAGCACCCACAAGCAGAAGCGAATAGAAGAGGGAGTGTTTCTGCAAAGGAGGGCGACTTCTGCCTGAAGGGTCTTGATCTTGTCCTCTGGGAGATTGACCCTTGCAAGGAGAGAACGACCTAAGGTCGGACTTATTTAGGTAAGGACCGAAACCTCTGAGAACGAAGGCTGCGGACGGCGATACGGAGGCAGAAGAGCGTTCTTAACGCCCGTAGCCTTAGAAATCATCTTGCCAGATGTTTCCCAAAAAACTCTGCCACCAACAAAGGGAAGGCCAACGAGGGCTTTTTTGGAATAATGATCGGCCACCCAGGATTTCAGCCACATAGGCTTCTGGATGGCAATCAAATTAGCTGATGCACGGGCATTGAAGCCGGGTGACTCAAGGAAGACCTCAAAAAGAAACTTTGAAGCTTGAATTACCGGAGACACTGGGTCAGCCGTTTCATGTTGCGGCGCACCTTCCATAATACCACGGTGCAGCGGCTTACACTAAACCGAGTAAGCCTTCCCCACCCAGGCGGGTGCAAATTATTGTTCCACAATCAGGAAGGTAAGCACAGTGTGTGAATGTCACCTGAGGCCTGAGCAACGTACCTGGCCCATTCAGAGGATGCTACATTATGGGGGGGTCAAGGCATCTTGTGGGTTCCTGGGTTACAGACACTGTGAGCAGAATGGAATAGACTGGCAGCATAAAAACTTTTTATTGCACCTGCCAGTTATTAGTGGGTAACCAGGGCCACCTGCCTGACGGGATCCTCCTGAGAATAGGACATGTTACAAGGGAGTGGGTAAATAGACACCAAGAGTGTCATAGTGAATGAGAAGAGTGACCCAAGGGGGAGAGCTGCACCTACAAAAATATATATAAATACGTGACCGCTTAGAAAACAGAGATGATCAGCCGTAAGGCTGGCCTAGCAGACCCCTGAGGTTGTTTACCACTAGGCAGAAGAGGATGGAAACCAAGGACTCCGGGAGCAGCAGCTGAAGTACAGGACTGCTCCTGACCGGCAGCGCTGTGAAGTGGCACCAAATACTTGCTAAGGGAACGACGCAGGAAGCAAAACACCGCCCGTCAGAAAGAAACCTGCGCTGGAGAACGATCACCCTGGTCCTAATCCCGGCCTTCTATAAGAAGACTCCCCTTCAGCAGCCAAGATGAGGAGATTTTATGCTCACCCTCTGATGTGTGCAGGGTCATTTGTTCCGTAACCTTAGTGGGGTTATTGGCTTATGGGGTTATCAGAAACTTAGGTTAGGTGACTGGCGGCGAGGGAACGTCAGCGCAAGAGATTGACTAGGCAACAAACTCACGTACAGCTGGGAGATCAAATAAATGAAACTAAAAATAAAAGAAATATCAGCAGACCTGATAACAGATCATGTCTCCCTCCTATGGACATTAGGCCAAAACTGAATTAGCCAGGGCCTGTGGGAGGGGCATAGCCTGCCTGGGCGGAGCCAAGACTTCTTCCTACCTGGTCACCTCCTAGTAGCGGGGGGCCTATGCCCATATAAATGAGACATTGCAGCTCCCACTATATTTTTCCAGATCCTACATCAGGGAATGAATCATTGTAGAACTCCACAAATTTGCCTCTCAGAAGTACAGGAACGCCTGGTCAGGGGGCAGCGGTGGCATCATAGTAGCACTGATGTGATCATGCCGATCATTAGTAGAGGAGAAGAACCGCCCCACATCAGACACATTCAATTTCTAAAAAGCAAACCATGATCTAGTGATGTCCGTGTATATCTGACCACGCAGCCGGGCTGTGCAGGAACGCTGTAGGACAATCCTCGGTGAGAACTCATCTTGGTTGATATCCAGCTAATCGCATTACAAATACTTTACTACTCACCAGTGAACTGCGCAGCACAAATCTCCCCACGAGACGGTAAAAACCCAGGAGAAGCGGGTAAAGCGCTGTAACGTTCATGCATCATTATCATAACCTCCGAAAGTTGTTCTGAAAAGCCACAAAAGACCAGATTACCAAATACAGCCATAATACTAATACAGATATAACCCACAGCGGAGGATATATATAACCCACAGCGCAGGATATGTAAGCCACAGCGCAGGATATGTAAGCCACAGCGCAGGATATGTAACCCACAGCGGAGGAAATGTAACCCACAGCGGAGGGAATGTAACCCACAGCGGAGGATATATAACCCACAGCGGAGGATATATAACCCACAGGGGAGGATGTATAACCCACAGGGGAGGATGTATAACCCACAGGGGAGGATATGTAACCCACAGCGGAGGATATATAACCCACAGGGGAGGATATGTAACCCACAGCGGAGGATGTATAACCCACAGCGGAGGATGTATAACCCACAGCGGAGGATGTATAACCCACAGGGGAGGATATGTAACCCACAGCGGAGGATATATAACCCACAGGGGAGGATATGTAACCCACAGCGCAGGATATGTAACCCACAGCGGAGGAAATGTAACCCACAGCGGAGGAAATGTAACCCACAGCGGAGGATATATAACCCACAGCGGAGGGAATGTAACCCACAGCGGAGGGAATGTAACCCACAGGGGAGGATATATAACCCACAAGGGAGGATGTATAACCCACAGGGGAGGATGTATAACCCACAGGGGAGGATATATAACCCACAGGGGAGGATATATAACCCACAGGGGAGGATGTATAACCCACAGCGGAGGATGTATAACCCACAGGGGAGGATATATAACCCACAGGGGAGGATGTATAACCCACAGGGGAGGATATATAACCCACAGGGGAGGATGTATAACCCACAGGGGAGGATGTATAACCCACAGCGGAGGATATATAACCCACAGGGGAGGATGTATAACCCACAGGGGAGGATGTATAACCCACAGGGGAGGATATATAACCCACAGCGGAGGAAATGTAACCCACAGCGGAGGATATATAACCCACAGCGGAGGGAATGTAACCCACAGCGGAGGGAATGTAACCCACAGGGGAGGATATATAACCCACAAGGGAGGATGTATAACCCACAGGGGAGGATGTATAACCCACAGGGGAGGATATATAACCCACAGGGGAGGATATATAACCCACAGGGGAGGATGTATAACCCACAGGGGAGGATGTATAACCCACAGCGGAGGATATATGACCCACAGGGGAGGATGTATAACCCACAGGGGAGGATGTATAACCCACAGGGGAGGATGTATAACCCACAGGGGAGGATATATAACCCACAGCGGAGGATATATAACCCACAGGGGAGGATATATAACCCACAGGGGAGGATATATAACCCACAGGGGAGGATATATAACCCACAGGGGAGGATGTATAACCCACAGCGGAGGATATATAACCCACAGCGGAGGATATATAACCCACAGGGGAGGATATATAACCCACAGGGGAGGATGTATAACCCACAGGGGAGGATGTATAACCCACAGGGGAGGATATATAACCCACAGGGGAGGATATATGACCCACAGGGGAGGATGTATAACCCACAGGGGAGGGTATATAACCCACAGGGGAGGATGTATAACCCACAGGGGAGGATGTATAACCCACAGGGGAGGATGTATAACCCACAGGGGAGGATATATAACCCACAGGGGAGGATGTATAACCCACAGGGGAGGATATATAACCCACAGGGGAGGATGTATAACCCACAGGGGAGGATGTATAACCCACAGGGGAGGATATATAACCCACAGGGGAGGATATATAACCCACAGGGGAGGATATGTAACCCACAGCGGAGGATGTGTAACCCACAGGGGAGGATATATAACCCACAGGGGAGGATATATAACCCACAGGGGAGGATATATAACCCACAGGGGAGGATATATAACCCACAGGGGAGGATGTATAACCCACAGGGGAGGGTATATAACCCACAGGGGAGGATATATAACCCACAGGGGAGGATATATAACCCACAGGGGAGGATATATAACCCACAGGGGAGGATATATAACCCACAGGGGAGGATATATAACCCACAGGGGAGGATATGTAACCCACAGGGGAGGATATGTAACCCACAGGGGAGGATATGTAACCCACAGCGGAGGATGTGTAACCCACAGGGGAGGATATATAACCCACAGGGGAGGATATATAACCCACAGGGGAGGATATATAACCCACAGGGGAGGATATATAACCCACAGGGGAGGATATATAACCCACAGGGGAGGATGTATAACCCACAGCGGAGGATATATAACCCACAGGGGAGGATGTATAACCCACAGCGGAGGATGTATAACCCACAGCGGAGGATGTATAACCCACAGGGGAGGATGTATAACCCACAGCGGAGGATGTATAACCCACAGGGGAGGATATATAACCCACAGGGGAGGATATATAACCCACAGCGGAGGATATGTAACCCACAGCGGAGGATATGTAACCCACAGCGGAGGATATGTAACCCACAGGGGAGGATATATAACCCACAGCGGAGGATATATAACCCACAGCGGAGGATATATAACCCACAGGGGAGGATATATAACCCACAGCGGAGGATGTATAACCCACAGGGGAGGATATGTAACCCACAGGGGAGGATGTATAACCCACAGGGGAGGGTGTATAACCCACAGGGGAGGATGTATAACCCACAGGGGAGGATATATAACCCACAGGGGAGGATATATAACCCACAGGGGAGGATATATAACCCACAGGGGAGGGTGTATAACCCACAGGGGAGGATGTATAACCCACAGGGGAGGATGTATAACCCACAGGGGAGGATATATAACCCACAGGGGAGGATGTATAACCCACAGCGGAGGATATATAACCCACAGGGGAGGATGTATAACCCACAGGGGAGGGTATATAACCCACAGGGGAGGATATATAACCCACAGGGGAGGATATATAACCCACAGCGGAGGATATATAACCCACAGGGGAGGATGTATAACCCACAGGGGAGGATGTATAACCCACAGCGGAGGATATATAACCCACAGGGGAGGATATATAACCCACAGGGGAGGATATATAACCCACAGGGGAGGATATATAACCCACAGGGGAGGATATATAACCCACAGGGGAGGATATATAACCCACAGGGGAGGATATATAACCCACAGGGGAGGATATATAACCCACAGGGGAGGATATATAACCCACAGCGGAGGATGTATAACCCACAGCGGAGGATGTATAACCCACAGGGGAGGATGTATAACCCACAGCGGAGGATGTATAACCCACAGGGGAGGATGTATAACCCACAGGGAAGGATGTATGACCCACAGGGGAGGATATATGACCCACAGGGGAGGATATATAACCCACAGGGGAGGGTGTATAACCCACAGGGGAGGATGTATAACCCACAGGGGAGGATATATAACCCACAGGGGAGGGTGTATAACCCACAGGGGAGGATGTATAACCCACAGGGGAGGATGTATAACCCACAGGGGAGGATATATAACCCACAGGGGAGGATGTATAACCCACAGCGGAGGATATATAACCCACAGGGGAGGATGTATAACCCACAGGGGAGGGTATATAACCCACAGGGGAGGATATATAACCCACAGGGGAGGATATATAACCCACAGCGGAGGATATAGAACCCACAGGGGAGGATGTATAACCCACAGGGGAGGATGTATAACCCACAGCGGAGGATATATAACCCACAGGGGAGGATATATAACCCACAGGGGAGGGTATATAACCCACAGGGGAGGATATATAACCCACAGGGGAGGATGTATAACCCACAGGGGAGGATGTATAACCCACAGCGGAGGATATATAACCCACAGGGGAGGGTATATAACCCACAGGGGAGGATGTATAACCCACAGCGGAGGATGTATAACCCACAGCGGAGGATGTATAACCCACAGCGGAGGATATATATAACCCACAGGGGAGGATATATAACCCACAGCGGAGGATGTATAACCCACAGCGGAGGATGTATAACCCACAGCGGAGGATGTATAACCCACAGGGGAGGATGTATAACCCACAGGGGAGGATATATAACCCACAGGGGAGGATATATAACCCACAGGGGAGGATGTATAACCCACAGGGGAGGATATAAAACCCACAGGGGAGGATGTATAACCCACAGGGGAGGATATATAACCCACAGGGGAGGATGTATAACCCACAGGGGAGGATATATAACCCACAGGGGAGGATATATAACCCACAGGGGAGGATATATAACCCACAGCGGAGGATATATAACCCACAGGGGAGGATATATAACCCACAGGGGAGGATATATAACCCACAGGGGAGGATATATAACCCACAGGGGAGGATGTATAACCCACAGCGGAGGATATATAACCCACAGCGGAGGATATATAACCCACAGCGGAGGATGTATAACCCACAGGGGAGGATGTATAACCCACAGGGAAGGATGTATAACCCACAGGGGAGGATATATGACCCACAGGGGAGGATATATAACCCACAGGGGAGGGTGTATAACCCACAGGGGAGGATGTATAACCCACAGGGGAGGATATATAACCCACAGGGGAGGGTGTATAACCCACAGGGGAGGATGTATAACCCACAGGGGAGGATGTATAACCCACAGGGGAGGATATATAACCCACAGGGGAGGATGTATAACCCACAGCGGAGGATATATAACCCACAGGGGAGGATGTATAACCCACAGGGGAGGGTATATAACCCACAGGGGAGGATATATAACCCACAGGGGAGGATATATAACCCACAGCGGAGGATATATAACCCACAGCGGAGGATATATAACCCACAGGGGAGGATGTATAACCCACAGGGGAGGATGTATAACCCACAGCGGAGGATATATAACCCACAGCGGAGGATATATAACCCACAGGGGAGGGTATATAACCCACAGGGGAGGATATATAACCCACAGGGGAGGATGTATAACCCACAGGGGAGGATGTATAACCCACAGCGGAGGATATATAACCCACAGGGGAGGGTATATAACCCACAGGGGAGGATGTATAACCCACAGCGGAGGATGTATAACCCACAGCGGAGGATGTATAACCCACAGCGGAGGATATATATAACCCACAGGGGAGGATATATAACCCACAGCGGAGGATGTATAACCCACAGCGGAGGATGTATAACCCACAGCGGAGGATGTATAACCCACAGGGGAGGATATATAACCCACAGGGGAGGATATATAACCCACAGGGGAGGATGTATAACCCACAGGGGAGGATATAAAACCCACAGGGGAGGATGTATAACCCACAGGGGAGGATATATAACCCACAGGGGAGGATGTATAACCCACAGGGGAGGATATATAACCCACAGGGGAGGATATATAACCCACAGGGGAGGATATATAACCCACAGCGGAGGATATATAACCCACAGGGGAGGATATATAACCCACAGGGGAGGATATATAACCCACAGGGGAGGATATATAACCCACAGGGGAGGATATATAACCCACAGGGGAGGATATATAACCCACAGGGGAGGATATATAACCCACAGGGGAGGATATATAACCCACAGGGGAGGATATATAACCCACAGGGGAGGATATATAACCCACAGGGGAGGATATATAACCCACAGGGGAGGATATATAACCCACAGGGGAGGATATATAACCCACAGCGGAGGATGTATAACCCACAGCGGAGGATGTATAACCCACAGGGGAGGATGTATAACCCACAGCGGAGGATATATAACCCACAGGGGAGGATGTATAACCCACAGGGGAGGATATATAACCCACAGGGGAGGATGTATAACCCACAGCGGAGGATATATAACCCACAGGGGAGGATATATAACCCACAGGGGAGGGTATATAACCCACAGGGGAGGATATATAACCCACAGGGGAGGATGTATAACCCACGGGGAGGATGTATAACCCACAGCGGAGGATATATAACCCACAGGGGAGGGTATATAACCCACAGGGGAGGATGTATAACCCACAGCGGAGGATGTATAACCCACAGCGGAGGATGTATAACCCACAGCGGAGGATATATATAACCCACAGGGGAGGATGTATAACCCACAGCGGAGGATGTATAACCCACAGCGGAGGATGTATAACCCACAGCGGAGGATGTATAACCCACAGGGGAGGATGTATAACCCACAGGGGAGGATGTATAACCCACAGGGGAGGATGTATAACCCACAGGGGAGGATATATAACCCACAGGGGAGGATGTATAACCCACAGCGGAGGATGTATAACCCACAGCGGAGGATGTATAACCCACAGGGGAGGATGTATAACCCACAGGGGAGGATGTATAACCCACAGGGGAGGATGTATAACCCACAGGGGAGGATGTATAACCCACAGGGGAGGATGTATAACCCACAGGGGAGGATATATAACCCACAGGGGAGGATATATAACCCACAGCGGAGGATATATATAACCCACAGGGGAGGATATATAACCCACAGCGGAGGATGTATAACCCACAGCGGAGGATGTATAACCCACAGCGGAGGATGTATAACCCACAGGGGAGGATGTATAACCCACAGGGGAGGATGTATAACCCACAGGGGAGGATATATAACCCACAGGGGAGGATATATAACCCACAGGGGAGGATGTATAACCCACAGGGGAGGATATAAAACCCACAGGGGAGGATGTATAACCCACAGGGGAGGATATATAACCCACAGGGGAGGATGTATAACCCACAGGGGAGGATATATAACCCACAGGGGAGGATATATAACCCACAGGGGAGGATATATAACCCACAGGGGAGGATATATAACCCACAGCGGAGGATATATAACCCACAGGGGAGGATATATAACCCACAGGGGAGGATATATAACCCACAGGGGAGGATATATAACCCACAGGGGAGGATATATAACCCACAGGGGAGGATATATAACCCACAGGGGAGGATGTATAACCCACAGCGGAGGATATATAACCCACAGCGGAGGATATATAACCCACAGGGGAGGATATATAACCCACAGCGGAGGATATATAACCCACAGGGGAGGATATATAACCCACAGGGGAGGATATATAACCCACAGGGGAGGATATATAACCCACAGGGGAGGATATATAACCCACAGGGGAGGATATATAACCCACAGGGGAGGATATATAACCCACAGGGGAGGATATATAACCCACAGGGGAGGATATATAACCCACAGGGGAGGATATATAACCCACAGGGGAGGATATATAACCCACAGCGGAGGATGTATAACCCACAGCGGAGGATGTATAACCCACAGGGGAGGATGTATAACCCACAGCGGAGGATGTATAACCCACAGGGGAGGATATATAACCCACAGGGAAGGATGTATAACCCACAGGGGAGGATATATGACCCACAGGGGAGGATATATAACCCACAGGGGAGGATATATAACCCACAGGGGAGGATATATAACCCACAGGGGAGGATATATAACCCACAGCGGAGGATATATAACCCACAGGGGAGGATATATAACCCACAGGGGAGGATATATAACCCACAGGGGAGGATATATAACCCACAGGGGAGGATATATAACCCACAGGGGAGGATGTATAACCCACAGGGGAGGATGTATAACCCACAGGGGAGGATATATAACCCACAGGGGAGGATATATAACCCACAGGGGAGGATATATAACCCACAGGGGAGGGAAGGCGATTACACAGACTCACTTGCATTTTGCACCTGTTGACAGAAGAACATCTCGGGGTCGTGGATGACAGTGATCAGCGTTTCAAAGCGACTTCCCACCGGGAGTGACGAGGACAAGACTTCTGGTTTTGGAGCAGCATTATCTCCCTGCATCGTGTCAGACATTTCTGTCTGTTTCATCAATCTGGGTTCTATGGAAATAGGATGGTTGTATAAATGACAAGGAAATAGGTCAAGGATTTCTGAACAGAGAAAAAAATAATAATGATAATGAACAGATGCTTCTGAAATCTGGTACAAATGACAAACACAGTGAAAATGTATAACTCACCTTACATATTAGGGACTGATCACCGACCAATTCTTAAGAAACGGCGTAGGTGTGACACCAACACAGACTCCACCAGCAGAAGTAACGAGGGGGGGGGGGGTGGCACACTGTTATAGGGACATCTGTGGCTGGCGCAGTATTATGGGACATCTGCACAGTGTTATGGGGCTATCTGTGGCAGGCGCAGTGTTATGGGGGCATCTGTGACAGGCGCAGTGTTATGGGGGCATCTGTGGCAGGCGCAGTGTTATGGGGGCATCTGTGGCAGGCGCAGTGTTATGGGGGTATCTGCGGCTGGCGCAGTATTATGGGGCATCTGCGGCTGGCGCAGTATTATGGGGCATCTGCGGCTGGCGCAGTATTATGGGGCATCTGTGGCTGGCGCAGTATTATGGGGGGTATCTGTGGCTGGCATACACTAATATTGGGACTTTTGTGCGTGGCATGGTGTTATGGGGCATCTGTAGTCAGCGCACAGTGTTTAATCTGACTCCTCATTAGTCCACCACATTTTTTTTAAAGGATAAATTGGCCGTTAATTATGACCAAATTGAAAAAAAAAAAAAAAAAAATGTAAAATGCTTTTACTAGTTTAAAAAAAAAAGAAAAAAAAAAAAAAGAAGATTGCAAAACATTTTTGGGCAGGATCAATAAGGATTCATTTATTTGGCTTTTTAACAAGGGCATTCATTGAGTGGTGTCATTCGGAAGGATCTCATGGTTTGAACGTCATTCTCTTTTACTTCGGGTTCGGTGTATAAGATTAGAAGAGATGTTTTTCGTCTACAGACACGTCTGGTGCATCAAGAACCTTATTGTTATGTCGTTAGCTCCCCCTACAGGCGGTTCCTGCACACAGCCAGGAATATACTGCACAGAATTTATTTAGGTGATTTATCTGCAATCCATGAGTATTTTCGGACTTGGAGAAATCTGCAATTATAGCAGGAAAGCTGCAGGGAAATCCCATTCCTTGTGGCGTCTCTGCCGCCTGACAACGGGTTACAGATTATTGTAGGACTGTCTCCTGCATCTCAATGACAAACTAGAACTTGCTGCTGAGCTCCAAGGGAGAACACAAAGAGCCCGGAGCTTCTCTGCTGCAACTTCTTATAAAAGGAGGAATTTAGCAAGTGAGAGAATATTAGATAATTGCAAATAAAACGATTCCCTGAAATGTTACTCTGGATACATGCAGCAGATTGAATTTATAATGTCCTGTAAAATGTCTTCATCTGTCACAGTCACGTGCAAACATGATCAGCGGTTTTCCATCTCAAGACTTTACGGCAAATCAATCGGATGAAAATGTGGTCAAAAGGGTGTGTGGCCGCGGACCCCTAAACTGTACCCCCCGCCGCATTCACTTCCATAGATAATGACAATGCACGGCCACCTCTCCACCAAGAGTACGAGCCTCGGCCAATCTGCCCAGTTACGTTGTTATATGATTGGCAGGGATGTAGCACCTGACAAGCCCGGGATAGCTGGATGAGAACTCCTGCGGGAGCTGTAACGTTTGCCATATCGGTTAAAGATACTGAAGAAAATGATGTAACGTAATCAAACAGTAGATCCTGTATAAATAAATGCAATAGTCCATAACTGACCTTGTATATCCATCCCACCGGTCTCAGGATCCTCGCCTTTTCCATGCTTTTTGTTCAGTGGTGGGAAGGAATAACCCTTCTGAATCATTATTGTATGGATGTGCTCCCCTGTACAGCAAAAAGGTACAAGAAAATGTAAGATGATCGTCCTCAGGCTTTAATAAAATGGAATCTGCGGGGTAACATATCCCATAGACCTCAACAAAGCGAACACGGGTTGGAAAATAAGGCTACTAATATGTGACACGTTAATAGAGAGAAAAGTTGTAGAAAAGTTTCCTAAGCCAGTAATACATGGTTTTTGTTGATAATTGTTGACAAGTCTATATGCAGTGTAAAAAAAAAACAAAAAAAAAAAAAACACACACCTCTCCATAATTGCATAAATAACCCCCTCTCTAAATAAATCTGCAAACCCCACGTCACGCACCTGAATCCAGTAAAGACACATCGACCGTATATCGGGGAAGTTCTCCTTGAACAACATCGATGATGCGGATCAACAGCTTCTGCCCTACAAGACGACTCTTGACTTCTACGAGGCATTCTGTGGACCAGCCGTACGGAGGGGCCGTGACGTGCGCCACACAACAATGTAGAGCCTGAGGAACATCGAGATACAGAAAAATCATCTTTATTGTACACCAATGTAATAGGAAGAAAGCCAATCCTGACAGCACAAGCCCCGACCACACACCACGTGACTCACACAAGGAGGCAGCAGCTCCACGTCTCTATGCATGGGTTGCACACTGTCCAGGGAGACGGTTTCTAGATTTCCATAATCCAGATACAAAACCTGCGCGGTTCTCATGGTGGACTCCAGGTTGTACACCAGTGCTCTGTACCATTGCTGGAAAACACAAAGCGGCGCACATCCAAATACAATTGTAGAAATCACAGCCACCTTGTAAATTGAATACAGGTAAGATAATGACTATATACTGATATGGCCGCACACTTTGCCCATTTATATGCAGTGCAATGTCCCCAATTGGGCTGCTGATAAAATCACTGGGCGGGAGCTACACGGGGACATAAAATCACCTGCAACTATTGAAGAAATATCAAACCTTATTGGACACGACTTGAAATTGCACAATTAGGCCATAGCGCATTTTAGCGTCTATATTACAGCTGTGCCAGCGCGACCTCGGGTTTAATAACCCAGAACTGGCAGCATTACAGGACTCCATGATGCGGTTAGTTCTGGTTATTAGACCCACGGTTAAGCCGGGACTTGTGGATATAAACGCTGCCGGGCTATGGCAGTGTGAATGAGGCCTTAGCTGAAGCTCCATTAGGCGCATTAGTGACAGGAGACCAGACCTCTCGTCAGCTGCTCACCTGGTCTTGATGATACTTTGCCACGCAGACTTCACCTGTGTCAGGCGTGTAACCTTTCTTTATGTTGCTGGGGTTTGAATAGAGATTTTGCAAGGAGCTGGTCACTTTCAGGAGATTATCTACGGTTACAGCATCAAATGCTTTCACAAAGAAATTACTCGGGCTGGAATACTCCACCGCATAACCCTGAGAGGGGAAATAGAATTTTATTTACTGTTTTACATGGGAAACTAATAATAAATCATTACAAATACAAAATTAAAATCGGGCTAGATTAACTCCTTAACGACCGCCTCCGTTTTGACGGCAGGCGGTGCATGTCCTTAGTCTACAGCGACGTCTTTTGGCGTTGCTGTAGAAGAGGCTGATGAGCGCTCATCCTCTAAGCAGGAGCTGTAACTTACATTCGGACCCCAGCTGTTTAACCCTTTGATCGCCGTGGTCTGTGACCGCGGCAACATCAAAGGGTACTCCCCGCTTTGATCTCGTCCTGGTGAGGTGATAAAACACTGGCGAATCCCTCTGCAGTCAGCGCTGGGGACCTACAAAGGACCCCAGGGCTATCTGTTCAGTAAGCCTGCTGTTCGGGCACACTATATGATGTCATAGTGACACCGTATAATGTATTAGCATACAGGAGTATGCTAATACATTACAAGTAAAAAATAAAGTTCACCATTTAATGGGATTGAAAAAAAATAAAAATAGAAAAAATATAATTATTTTGCATTTATATTAAAATATATTTTATTGCACCTACACTAAATAAAAAAATCTACACATATTAAGTATCTAAACGACCGTAATAACCTGAAGAATTAATCGAATGGGTCATTCAGTGTGAACGGGATAAAAAACAAACAAGAAAAACGATGCAGAGAATCGCTTTTTCTTATATTCACGCTGTAAAAATATTTATTTTCTACCGCCAAACTATGAAAAAAAATAATACAATTTCTCCCAAGTAAAACAAGGCCTCATACGGCCACCTCAATGAAAAAAAAAAAAAAGTTATGGCTGCTGAAATGCATAGAGGTAAAAACTGAAAAACTTAGCTGGTCATTAAGACCTATCCAGGCCTGGTCATTAAGGGGTTAAAGACTATTTATTTTGAGTAGTCGCTGTAAAATCCTTTTTTTATTCCATTCATTGGGGGACAGACACTGCGAGTAGAAGCTGTAACCACAGACCTGACACTAATAAGAAGCATTAACCCTCCTATAGGATATATATATATATATGCTGCCCACAGACCTGACACTAATAAGAAGCATTAACCCTCCTATAGGATATATATATATATATATATATATATGCTGCCCACAGACCTGACACTAATAAGAAGCATTAACCCTCCTATAGGATATATATATATATGCTGCCCACAGACGGGGAGCCCATTCAGTTTGTGCAGAAGCCATAGATGCGGAAACTCAGGTAAGAAACCAGACAACAATGACAACTGAAGGAGAACATGGAAACTTTTCAATTTAGTGGGAGCCGTGTCCCCCAATGAACTGGATGAGAAACGGAGTTTACTGTGAGTTCTCGTAAAATTCCCTTTTCTCGTTGGTATTACTCGGGGTCACAGACACGGATGTTCC
>NC_134697.1:3114822-3151347 GCF_050947455.1 Rhinoderma darwinii | reverse complement strand
TGGAAGGTGAGGAGGTGACCCTGTCCTCTAATAACATATATTACAGAGGCTGCAGGCAGGAGAGGGGTACAGGCTGCTGGAAGGTGAGGAGGGGACACTGTCCTCTAATAACATATATTACAGAGAGGCTGCAGGCAGGAGAGGGGGTACAGGCTGCTGGAAGGTGAGGAGGGGACACTGTCCTCTAATAACATATATTACAGAGAGGCTGCAGGCAGGAGAGGGGTACAGGCTGCTGGAAGGTGAGGAGGTGACACTGTCCTCTAATAACATATATTACAGAGGCTGCAGGCAGGAGAGGGGTACAGGCTGCTGGAAGGTGAGGAGGTGACACTGTCCTCTAATAACATATATTACAGAGGCTGCAGGCAGGAGAGGGGGTACAGGCTGCTGGAAGGTGAGGAGGAGACACTGTCCTCTAATAACATATATTACAGAGAGGCTGCAGGCAGGAGAGGGGGTACAGGCTGCTGGAAGGTGAGGAGGTGACACTGTCCTCTAATAACATATATTACAGAGGCTGCAGGCAGGAGAGGGGTACAGGCTGCTGGAAGGTGAGGAGGGGACACTGTCCTCTAATAACATATATTACAGAGGCTGCAGGCAGGAGAGGGGGTACAGGCTGCTGGAAGGTGAGGAGGTGACCCTGTCCTCTAATAACATATATTACAGAGGCTGCAGGCAGGAGAGGGGGTACAGGCTGCTGGAAGGTGAGGAGGTGACACTGTCCTCTAATAACATATATTACAGAGGCTGCAGGCAGGAGAGGGGGTACAGGCTGCTGGAAGGTGAGGAGGTGACACTGTCCTCTAATAACATATATTACAGAGAGGGTGCAGGCAGGAGGGGGGGTACAGGCTGCTGGAAGGTGAGGAGGTGACACTGTCCTCTAATAACATATATTACAGAGGCTGCAGGCAGGAGAGGGGTACAGGCTGCTGGAAGGTGAGGAGGTGACACTGTCCTCTAATAACATATATTACAGAGGCTGCAGGCAGGAGAGGGGGGTACAGGCTGCTGGAAGGTGAGGGGGTGACACTGTCCTCTAATAACACATATTACAGAGGCTGCAGGCAGGAGAGGGGGTACAGGCTGCTGGAAGGTGAGGGGGTGACACTGTCCTCTAATAACATATATTACAGAGAGGCTGCAGGCAGGAGAGGGGGTACAGGCTGCTGGAAGGTGAGGAGGTGACACTGTCCTCTAATAACATATATTACAGAGCGGCTGCAGGCAGGAGAGGGGGTACAGGCTGCTGGAAGGTGAGGAGGTGACACTGTCCTCTAATAACATATATTACAGAGGCTGCAGGCAGGAGAGGGGGTACAGGCTGCTGGAAGGTGAGGAGGTGACACTGTCCTCTAATAACATATATTACAGAGGCTGCAGGCAGGAGAGGGGGTACAGGCTGCTGGAAGGTGAGGAGATGACACTGTCCTCTAATAACATATATTACAGAGGCTGCAGGCAGGAGAGGGGGTACAGGCTGCTGGAAGGTGAGGAGGTGACACTGTCCTCTAATAACATATATTACAGAGGCTGCAGGCAGGAGAGGGGTACAGGCTGCTGGAAGGTGAGGAGGTGACACTGTCCTCTAATAACATATATTACAGAGGCTGCAGGCAGGAGAGGGGGTACAGGCTGCTGGAAGGTGAGGAGGTGACACTGTCCTCTAATAACATATATTACAGAGGCTGCAGGCAGGAGAGGGGTACAGGCTGCTGGAAGGTGAGGAGGTGACACTGTCCTCTAATAACATATATTACAGAGAGGCTGCAGGCAGGAGAGGGGGTACAGGCTGCTGGAAGGTGAGGAGGTGACACTGTCCTCTAATAACATATATTACAGAGAGGCTGCA
Source organism: Rhinoderma darwinii (assembly GCF_050947455.1). Lineage (NCBI taxonomy): Eukaryota > Metazoa > Chordata > Amphibia > Anura > Rhinodermatidae > Rhinoderma > Rhinoderma darwinii. The sequence continues at coordinate 3,149,489 of NC_134697.1, read as the reverse complement.
GGCAGGAGAGGGGGTACAGACTGCTGGAAGGTGAGGAGGTGACACTGTCCTCTAATAACATATATTACAGAGGCTGCAGGCAGGAGAGGGGGTACAGGCTGCTGGAAGGTAAGGAGGTGACACTGTCCTCTAATAACATATATTACAGGGGCTGCAGGCAGGAGAGGGGGTACAGGCTGCTGGAAGGTGAGGAGGTGACACTGTCCTCTAATAACATATATTACAGAGGCTGCAGGCAGGAGAGGGGGGTACAGGCTGCTGGAAGGTGAGGGGGTGACACTGTCCTCTAATAACATATTACAGAGAGGCTGCAGGCAGGAGAGGGGGTACAGGCTGCTGGAAGGTGAGGAGGTGACACTGTCCTCTAATAACATATATTACAGAGGCTGCAGGCAGGAGAGGGGGTACAGGCTGCTGGAAGGTGAGGAGGTGACACTGTCCTCTAAAAACATATATTACAGAGGCTGCAGGCAGGAGAGGGGTACAGGCTGCTGGAAGGTGAGGAGGTGACACTGTCCTCTAATAACATATATTACAGAGGCTGCAGGCAGGAGAGGGGGTACAGGCTGCTGGAAGGTGAGGAGGTGACACTGTCCTCTAATAACATATATTACAGAGGCTGCAGGCAGGAGAGGGGTACAGGCTGCTGGAAGGTGAGGAGGTGACACTGTCCTCTAATAACATATATTACAGAGGCTGCAGGCAGGAGAGGGGGGTACAGGCTGCTGGAAGGTGAGGGGGTGACACTGTCCTCTAATAACACATATTACAGAGGCTGCAGGCAGGAGAGGGGGTACAGGCTGCTGGAAGGTGAGGGGGTGACACTGTCCTCTAATAACATATATTACAGAGAGGCTGCAGGCAGGAGAGGGGGTACAGGCTGCTGGAAGGTGAGGAGGTGACACTGTCCTCTAATAACATATATTACAGAGGCTGCAGGCAGGAGAGGGGGTACAGGCTGCTGGAAGGTGAGGAGGTGACACTGTCCTCTAATAACATATATTACAGAGGCTGCAGGCAGGAGAGGGGGGTACAGGCTGCTGGAAGGTGAGGGGGTGACACTGTCCTCTAATAACATATTACAGAGAGGCTGCAGGCAGGAGAGGGGGTACAGGCTGCTGGAAGGTGAGGAGGTGACACTGTCCTCTAATAACATATATTACAGAGAGGCTGCAGGCAGGAGAGGGGGTACAGGCTGCAGGCAGGAGAGGGGTACAGGCTGCTGGAAGGTGAGGAGGGGACACTGTCCTCTAATAACATATATTACAGAGGCTGCAGGCAGGAGAGGGGGTACAGGCTGCTGGAAGGTGAGTGGGTGACACTGTCCTCTAATAACATATATTACCGAGAGGCTGCAGGCAGGAGAGGGGTACAGGCTGCTGGAAGGTGAGGAGGTGACACTGTCCTCTAATAACATATATTACAGAGAGGCTGCAGGCAGGAGAGGAGGTACAGGCTGCTGGAAGGTGAGGAGGTGACACGGTCCTCTAATAACATATATTACAGAGGCTGCAGGCAGGAGAGGGGGTACAGGCTGCTGGAAGGTGAGGAGGTGACACGGTCCCCTAATAACATATATTACAGAGGCTGCAGGCAGGAGAGGGGGTACAGGCTGCTGGAAGGTGAGGAGGTGACACTGTCCTCTAATAACATATATTACAGAGAGGCTGCAGGCAGGAGAGGGGTACAGGCTGCTGGAAGGTGAGGAGGTGACACTGTCCTCTAATAACATATATTACAGAGAGGCTGCAGGCAGGAGAGGAGGTACAGGCTGCTGGAAGGTGAGGAGGTGACACGGTCCTCTAATAACATATATTACAGAGGCTGCAGGCAGGAGAGGGGGTACAGGCTGCTGGAAGGTGAGGAGGTGACACGGTCCCCTAATAACATATATTACAGAGGCTGCAGGCAGGAGAGGGGGTACAGGCTGCTGGAAGGTGAGGAGGTGACACTGTCCTCTAATAACATATATTACAGAGGCTGCAGGCAGGAGAGGGGGTACAGGCTGCTGGAAGGTGAGGAGGTGACACTGTCCCCTAATAACATATATTACAGAGGCTGCAGGCAGGAGAGGGGGTACAGGCTGCTGGAAGGTGAGGAGGTGACACTGTCCTCTAATAACATATATTACAGAGAGGCTGCAGGCAGGAGAGGGGGTACAGGCTGCTGGAAGGTGAGGAGGTGACACTGTCCTCTAATAACATATATTACAGAGAGGCTGCAGGCAGGAGAGGGGGTACAGGCTGCTGGAAGGTGAGGAGGTGACACTGTCCTCTAATAACATATATTACAAAGGCTGCAGGCAGGAGAGGGGGTACAGGCTGCTGGAAGGTGAGGAGGGGACACTGTCCTCTAATAACATATATTACAGAGGCTGCAGGCAGGAGAGGGGGTACAGGCTGCTGGAAGGTGAGGAGGGGACACTGTCCTCTAATAACATATATTACAGAGAGGCTGCAGGCAGGAGAGGGGGTACAGGCTGCTGGAAGGTGAGGAGGTGACACTGTCCTCTAATAACATATATTACAAAGGCTGCAGGCAGGAGAGGGGGTACAGGCTGCTGGAAGGTGAGGAGGGGACACTGTCCTCTAATAACATATATTACAGAGGCTGCAGGCAGGAGAGGGGGTACAGGCTGCTGGAAGGTGAGGAGGTGACACTCCTCTAATAACATATATTACAGAGGCTGCAGGCAGGAGAGGGGGTACAGGCTGCTGGAAGGTGAGGAGGTGACACTGTCCTCTAATAACATATATTACAGAGAGGCTGCAGGCAGGAGAGGGGTACAGGCTGCTGGAAGGTGAGGAGGTGACACTGTCCTCTAATAACATATATTACAGAGAGGCTGCAGGCAGGAGAGGGGGTACAGGCTGCTGGAAGGTGAGGAGGTGACACTGTCCTCTAATAACATATATTACAGAGAGGCTGCAGGCAGGAGAGGGGTACAGGCTGCTGGAAGGTGAGGAGGTGACACTGTCCTCTAATAACATATATTACAGAGGCTGCAGGCAGGAGAGGGGGTACAGGCTGCTGGAAGGTGAGGAGGTGACACTGTCCTCTAATAACATATATTACAGAGGCTGCAGGCAGGAGAGGGGGTACAGGCTGCTGGAAGGTGAGGAGGGGACACTGTCCTCTAATAACATATATTACAGAGGCTGCAGGCAGGAGAGGGGGTACAGGCTGCTGGAAGGTGAGGAGGTGACACTGTCCTCTAATAACATATATTACAGAGGCTGCAGGCAGGAGAGGGGGTACAGGCTGCTGGAAGGTGAGGAGGGGACACTGTCCTCTAATAACATATATTACAGAGGCTGCAGGCAGGAGAGGGGTACAGGCTGCTGGAAGGTGAGGAGGTGACACTGTCCTCTAATAACATATATTACAGAGGCTGCAGGCAGGAGAGGGGGTACAGGCTGCTGGAAGGTGAGGAGGTGACACTGTCCCCTAATAACATATATTACAGAGGCTGCAGGCAGGAGAGGGGGTACAGGCTGCTGGAAGGTGAGGAGGTGACACTGTCCTCTAATAACATATATTACAGAGGCTGCAGGCAGGAGAGGGGGTACAGGCTGCTGGAAGGTGAGGCGGTGACACTGTCCTCTAATAACATATATTACAGAGGCTGCCGGCAGGAGAGGGGGGTACAGGCTGCTGGAAGGTGAGGGGGTGACACTGTCCTCTAATAACATATATTACAGAGAGGCTGCAGGCAGGAGAGGGGGTACAGGCTGCTGGGAGGTGAGGAGGTGACACTGTCCTCTAATAACATATATTACAGAGGCTGCAGGCAGGAGAGGGGGTACAGGCTGCTGGAAGGTGAGGAGGTGACACTGTCCTCTAATAACATATATTACAGAGGCTGCAGGCAGGAGAGGGGTACAGGCTGCTGGAAGGTGAGGAGGTGACACTGTCCTCTAATAACATATATTACAGAGAGGCTGCAGGCAGGAGAGGGGTACAGGCTGCTGGAAGGTGAGGAGGTGACACTGTCCTCTAATAACATATATTACAGAGAGGCTGCAGGCAGGAGAGGGGTACAGGCTGCTGGAAGGTGAGGAGATGACACTGTCCTCTAATAACATATATTACAGAGAGGCTGCAGGCAGGAGAGGAGGTACAGGCTGCTGGAAGGTGAGGAGGGGACACTGTCCTCTAATAACATATATTACAGAGGCTGCAGGCAGGAGAGGGGGTACAGGCTGCTGGAAGGTGAGGAGGTGACACTGTCCTCTAATAACATATATTACAGAGAGGCTGCAGGCAGGAGAGGGGGTACAGGCTGCTGGAAGGTGAGGAGGTGACACTGTCCTCTAATAACATATATTACAGAGGCTGCAGGCAGGAGAGGGGGTACAGGCTGCTGGAAGGTGAGGAGGTGACACTGTCCTCTAATAACATATATTACAGAGGCTGCAGGCAGGAGAGGGGTACAGGCTGCTGGAAGGTGAGGAGGTGACACTGTCCTCTAATAACATATATTACAGAGGCTGCAGGCAGGAGAGGGGGTACAGGCTGCTGGAAGGTGAGGGGGTGACACTGTCCTCTAATAACATATATTACAGGGGCTGCAGGCAGGAGAGGGGGTACAGGCTGCTGGAATGTGAGGAGGTGACACTGTCCTCTAATAACATATATTACAGAGGCTGCAGGCAGGAGAGGGGGTACAGGCTGCTGGAAGGTGAGGAGGTGACACTGTCCTCTAATAACATATATTACAGAGAGGCTGCAGGCAGGAGAGGGGGTACAGGCTGCTGGAAGGTGAGGAGGTGACACTGTCCTCTAATAACATATATTACAGAGGCTGCAGGCAGGAGAGGGGGTACAGGCTGCTGGAAGGTGAGGAGGTGACACTCTCCTCTAATAACATATATTACAGAGGCTGCAGGCAGGAGAGGGGGTACAGGCTGCTGGAAGGTGAGGAGGTGACACTCTCCTCTAATAACATATATTACAGAGGCTGCAGGCAGGAGAGGGGGTACAGGCTGCTGGAAGGTGAGGAGGTGACACTGTCCTCTAATAACATATATTACAGAGGCTGCAGGCAGGAGAGAGGTACAGGCTGCTGGAAGGTGAGGAGGTGACACTGTCCTCTAATAACATATATTACAGAGGCTGCAGGCAGGAGAGGGGGTACAGGCTGCTGGAAGGTGAGGAGGGGACACTGTCCTCTAATAACATATATTACAGAGGCTGCAGGCAGGAGAGGGGGTACAGGCTGCTGGAAGGTGAGGAGGTGACACTGTCCTCTAATAACATATATTACAGAGGCTGCAGGCAGGAGAGGGGTACAGGCTGCTGGAAGGTGAGGAGGTGACACTGTCCTCTAATAACATATATTACAGAGGCTGCAGGCAGGAGAGGGGGTACAGGCTGCTGGAAGGTGAGGAGGTGACACTGTCCTCTAATAACATATATTACAGAGGCTGCAGGCAGGAGAGGGGTACAGGCTGCTGGAAGGTGAGGAGGTGACACTGTCCTCTAATAACATATATTACAGAGGCTGCAGGCAGGAGAGGGGTACAGGCTGCTGGAAGGTGAGGAGGTGACACTGTCCTCTAATAACATATATTACAGAGGCTGCAGGCAGGAGAGGGGGTACAGGCTGCTGGAAGGTGAGGAGGTGACACTGTCCTCTAATAACATATATTACAGGGGCTGCAGGCAGGAGAGGGGGTACAAGCTGCTGGAAGGTGAGGAGGTGACACTGTCCTCTAATAACATATATTACAGAGGCTGCAGGCAGGAGAGGGGGTACAGGCTGCTGGAAGGTGAGGAGGTGACACTGTCCTCTAATAACATATATTACAGAGGCTGCAGGCAGGAGAGGGGGTACAGGCTGCTGGAAGGTGAGGAGATGACACTGTCCTCTAATAACATATATTACAGAGAGGCTGCAGGGAGGAGAGGGGGTACAGGCTGCTGGAAGGTGAGGAGGTGACACTGTCCTCTAATAACATATATTACAGAGAGGCTGCAGGCAGGAGAGGGGGTACAGGCTGCTGGAAGGTGAGGAGGTGACACTGTCCTCTAATAACATATATTACAGAGGCTGCAGGCAGGAGTGGGGGTACAGGCTGCTGGAAGGTGAGGAGGTGACACTGTCCTCTAATAACATATATTACAGAGGCTGCAGGCAGGAGAGGGGGTACAGGCTGCTGGAAGGTGAGGAGGTGACACTGTCCTCTAATAACATATATTACAGAGGCTGCAGGCAGGAGAGGGGGTACAGACTGCTGGAAGGTGAGGAGGTGACACTGTCCTCTAATAACATATATTACAGAGACTGCAGGTAGGAGAGGGGGTACAGGCTGCTGGAAGGTGAGGAGGTGACACTGTCCTCTAATAACATATATTACAGAGGCTGCAGGCAGGAGAGGGGTACAGGCTGCTGGAAGGTGAGGAGGTGACACTGTCCTCTAATAACATATATTACAGAGGCTGCAGGCAGGAGAGGGGGTACAGGCTGCTGGAAGGTGAGGAGGTGACACTGTCCTCTAATAACATATATTACAGAGGCTGCAGGCAGGAGAGGGGGTACAGGCTCCTGGAAGGTGAGGAGGTGACACTGTCCTCTAATAACATATATTACAGAGGCTGCAGGCAGGAGAGGGGGTACAGGCTGCTGGAAGGTGAGGAGGTGACACTGTCCTCTAATAACATATATTACAGAGAGGCTGCAGGCAGGAGAGGGGGTACAGGCTGCTGGAAGGTGAGGAGGTGACACTGTCCTCTAATAACATATATTACAGAGGCTGCAGGCAGGAGAGGGGGTACAGGCTGCTGGAAGGTGAGGGGGTGACACTGTCCTCTAATAACATATATTACAGAGAGGCTGCAGGCAGGAGAGGGGGTACAGGCTGCTGGAAGGTGAGGAGGTGACACTGTCCTCTAATAACATATATTACAGAGAGGCTGCAGGCAGGAGAGGGGGTACAGGCTGCTGGAAGGTGAGGAGGTGACACTGTCCTCTAATAACATATATTACAGAGGCTGCAGGCAGGAGAGGGGTACAGGCTGCTGGAAGGTGAGGAGGTGACCCTGTCCTCTAATAACATATATTACAGAGGCTGCAGGCAGGAGAGGGGGTACAGACTGCTGGAAGGTGAGGAGGGGACACTGTCCTCTAATAACATATATTACAGAGGCTGCAGGCAGGAGAGGGGGTACAGGCTGCTGGAAGGTGAGGAGGGGACACTGTCCTCTAATAACATATATTACAGAGGCTGCAGGCAGGAGAGGGGGGTACAGGCTGCTGGAAGGTGAGGAGGTGACACGGTCCTCTAATAACATATATTACAGAGAGGCTGCAGGCAGGAGAGGGGGTACAGGCTGCTGGAAGGTGAGGGGGTGACACTGTCCTCTAATAACATATATTACAGAGAGGCTGCAGGCAGGAGAGGAGGTACAGGCTGCTGGAAGGTGAGGAGGTGACACGGTCCTCTAATAACATATATTACAGAGGCTGCAGGCAGGAGAGGGGGTACAGGCTGCTGGAAGGTGAGGAGGTGACACTGTCCTCTAATAACATATATTACAGAGAGGCTGCAGGCAGGAGAGGGGGTACAGGCTGCTGGAAGGTGAGGAGGTGACACTGTCCTCTAATAACATATATTACAGAGGCTGCAGGCAGGAGAGGGGTACAGGCTGCTGGAAGGTGAGGAGGTGACACTGTCCTCTAATAACATATATTACAGAGGCTGCAGGCAGGAGAGGGGGTACAGGCTGCTGGAAGGTGAGGAGGTGACACTGTCCTCTAATAACATATATTACAGAGGCTGCAGGCAGGAGAGGGGTACAGGCTGCTGGAAGGTGAGGAGGTGACACTGTCCTCTAATAACATATTGCGTTGGGAACGTTCCTGGTAGAGATTTGAAGCGGTGCCCAGGAGCTTCAATCTACGCCTATGTGCCGCAACGTGGCCGGCCGTAGATTGCCAGCTCTTTGGATCAGGCTCCTTTACATTGCTGTTTATTCATGGCTCTATATCTGGAATAGGGGAATGGAGGTTGAGCAAGACTGTGGGTAACTGAGGCTGAGAAGACCAGGGTGACGGACTGGGGGATCTGGAAAAACTCTGTACTAATCATGACTGGCCTAAGTAGAGTCATGCCATGTTTTACCTAATGAACCTGTTCACCCCTTTTTCTCCTGCCCATCTCCCAATAACGACACGTGACAACCGAGGTTGGATATGAAATTGGCCACAGCAGTCGTTTATTTATTTACATTATTTAAATGCAATTTAATCTGAAACATTCGGATAACTCCACTTCTAATTCACATGACCCAACATGGGTCAGAATCAGAATTAACCATAAACATATTTTAATACTTTAACAGAGCAGGGGAAGTCCTTGAAGCCATTTTAAAACCGAATCTTTTTCCTTTAAATTAGCCATCTGCAAACCACCACCAACTCTTTACCTCCAGCCGTAAACCAGCTCGGAGGCACCGCTCACCTCTGCAGATGACTCCAACCACCAGAAGACCACTTCAAAGGGATAACACCTGATGAAGTCTTCAAATGATCTACCGTTTTGGGGGACGCATACCCCCGATGCGACCCCCCCACCATTTTGTACTGACCAACCTCAAGGACTCCCCCCGCCAGCTGCCATGACATCCGAACCTGCTCAAAAGAAAATGAGAAACACCAGTTATGAAATTATACAACATAAATCAAATAACAAAATCATAACCACCCCGATCCCCAGGCCAACCCCTACTTAAGGGCGGGAGGGTGGGAGCTCAGCTAGCTACCTGTTGTTCCTCCCGCTGCTTCCGGCTCAATGCCGAAAACAGCGGGAAGAACAGATAACTCCCCCCGTCCCCTCCCCTCTCCCAACTTCCTCTTCCCCTATTGGTTCTCTTCCCTCCTATGGCAGTCATGGAGGCTTCCCCTTAAAGCGGCTCTGTCACCAGATTTTGCAACCCCTATCTGCTATTGCATGTGATCGGCGCTGCAATGTAGATTACAGTAACGTTTTTATTTTTAAAAAACGAGCATTTTTGGCCAAGTTATGACCATTTTCGTATTTATGCAAATGAGGCTTGCAAAAGTCCAAGTGGGCGTGTTGAAAAGTAAAAGTCCAAGTGGGCGTGTATTATGTGCGTACATCGGGGCGTGTATTATGTGCGTACATCGGGGCGTGTATTATGTGGGTACATCGGGGCGTGTTTACTACTTTTACTAACTGGGCGTTCTGACGAGAAGTATCATCCACTTCTCTTCAGAACGCCCAGCTTCTGGCAGTGCAGACACAGCGTGTTCTCGAGAGATCACGCTGTGACGTCACTCACTTCCTGCCCCAGGTCCTGCATCGTGTCGGCCACATCGGCACCAGAGGCTACAGTTCATTCTGCAGCAGCATCAGCGTTTGCAGGTAAGTAGCTACATCGACTTACCTGCAAACGCCGATGCTGCAGAATCATCTGTAGCCTCTGGTGCCGATGTGTCCTCGCTCGTCTGACACGATGCAGGACCTGTGAGTGACGTCACAGCGTGATCTCTGGAGAACACGACTGTGTCTGCACTGCCAGAAGCTGGGCGTTGTGAAGAGAAGTGGATGACACTTCTATACACAACGCCCAGCTAGTAAAAGTAGTAAACACGCCCCGATGTACCCACATAATACACGCCCCGATGTACGCACATAATACACGCCCACTTGTACTTTTACTTTTCAACACGCCCACTTGGACTTTTGCGAGCCTCATTTGCATAAATACGAAAATGGTCATAACTTGGCCAAAAATGCTCGTTTTTTAAAAATAAAAACGTTACTGTAATCTACATTGCAGCGCCGATCACAGGCAATAGCAGATAGGGGCTGCACAATGTGGTGACAGAGCCTCTTTAAGCCCTCCGTGCTGCCGTCCAGCCTCTTCTATACATCCACACTACATCTCACACTTCTGACATTCGGGATGGGCGGAGGGGGGCACTTACATTTCGTTGTGTGGGATCGACCTTTCCATGCGCCTCTAGACAGTTCCACGTTATCAGAGAAATGATCTGAATACGGAAGATCCACATTATAAAATAACGCACAAGTCTGATGTCTAATACGAGATCCGGAATTATCAATGTAAATGTATTTCTCAGGTCAAACAAAGTGACACGAGGATCTGGGTCAAAAGTAGTGACTGACCCTCGAACCCTGGACCCCAGGCAAAATATTTTAATCCATGTGATTTTGTGCTGCAGCTCTGCCACCTAGTGGACATGTTCTGCTATTACTAAGGAAAGGGTTTTGTATGTAATTCCATACTAGCCAACTCTCCCAAAACGTCCTAGAGACTCACAAGAAAAGGGGAGACCTCCTAGAAGAGCAGCAAATATCAGGGTGCCCCCGTCTTCATAATATACCCCCCCTTTTCCTGCAGTCTCCTCCAGTCCTGAATACACCGGACAATGTCTTGACAGCGGGAAGTGAAGGACAGAGGGAGGGGAGAATCGGTACAACTTGGGTCTATTTAGTGGGTCTGGTCTGGGGTCTGTATTTAGTGGGTCTGGTCTGGGGTCTGTATTTAGGGGGTCTGGTCTGGGGTCTGTATTTATTTAGGGGTGTGATCTAGGGGGGTGCAGTATTTGTTATCTAAAGTCCATAAATTTTGTGTCCCACTTTCTACGTCATTTTTTAGAATTTCCCTGTTGTCCCTTCTAAAAAGTTGACCAGTTTGGGATAATGAATATGATTTAACCCCGTGTGGTCGTTACCGGTTTTGGCTTTCGGAACCACATATTTTTTATTTTTGTTCCGCCGCATTCTAAAAGTCAGAACTTTTTTGTTGATGTCGTTTTCTAAAATTTCGTTTTTTGTGAGACGTGTTGTATTTTTTTAGGGATAATTTTTGGGTACGTCGAAGTTCAGAGCCTTATTTATATAATTTTTTTTTATTATGGTAAAATGTATAAAAAATATTTTGCCACCTCTGTTGCCAGAGGTTCTTCCCAGTGTTGATCCCATGGGCACAGCCGCCAGGCCCGGTAAATCATAACGTACATTTACATCATGTGCCCTAATGGGTTATTTACGATCGCCGTGCGTAATCTTTCCCTCTGTGACCGGGTCAGATCGTTCTCTTCTGGCGCTCTAATGTCTAGATTGTAAGACCATAAAATCTCAGTGTAATGTAACAATTGGGAACCTCTTTTTATCATCACGTTGTCTTACGTGTCAATATTCTTCCGTTATATATCTCTATATAACTCGGCTGAGATACGTTTTTCTGACACAGAGTCAAATTCCCTGCCTGGTCGAACGATTAAAAATACGTATTATTAGGTTTATTACTTAAAAAGCAGCTCTCAAGCCAAAAACCTAAACCGGCTAAAACAGATGAATCAGGAGGGAGAAGAGGAAATTCCTATGGCGGTGTGAAAATACTCTACGCCCCTCCTATGATATATAGTCCTGATCAGCTGTCAATGAACTGCGTCCCTACGGGTTTCAGCACTAAAGTCCTATTCACACCACAGGGATTCCCGGCCGTGTGATGGACGTTAAGTAGGAACAATAGACACCAAATGGGGCTATTCGCACGGCAGATTTTTTGAAGACACAGTAAATCGAGCCGTCAAAAAATGCTATCTTCTCCATCTCGCAGTGCGAAGTGCATGTTTGGAGGAGGAGGGTATATTTTTTCTACCTGTAGGAACGGAATCCCTAATCCCCGGCCACAGCGTTGCCGAAGCTGTTGCCGGTGTTTCCGCGCCAGGAGAAGTCCCGAACTTCACTGTCTATGTATGGACAGTCATGTCAGGGACTTCTGCTGGAGCAGTCCCCTACAGTGGCGCTATCAGCTGGAAGGTAAGGGTTGTGCCATCTATGGGGGGTGTGTGCTATGTAAAAGAGGGCTGTGTGGCACTACCTACCGGAGGGCTGTGTGGCACTAACTACAGGAGGGCTGTGTGGCACTACCTAGAGGGGGGCTGTGTGGCACTACCTACAGGGGGGCTGTGTGGCACTAACTACAGGGGGCTGTGTGGCACTAACTACAGGAGGGCTGTGTGGCACTACCTACAGGGGGCTGTGTGGCACTAACTACAGGAGGGCTGTGTGGCACTAACTACAGGGGGCTGTGTGGCACTAACTACAGGAGGGCTGTGTGGCACTACCTACAGGGGGGGCTGTGTGGCACTACCTAAAGGGGGGGCTGTGTGGCACTAACTACAGGAGGGCTGTGTGGCACTAACTACAGGGGGCTGTGTGGCACTACCTACAGGGGGGGCTGTGTGGCACTACCTACAGGGGGTGCTGTGTGGCACTAACTACAGGGGGCTGTGTGGCACTAACTACAGGAGGGCTGTGTGGCACTACCTACAGGGGGGCTGTGTGGCACTAACTACAGGGGGCTGTGTGGCACTAACTACAGGAGGGCTGTGTGGCACTACCTACAGGGGGCTGTGTGGCACTAACTACAGGAGGGCTGTGTGGCACTAACTACAGGGGGCTGTGTGGCACTAACTACAGGAGGGCTGTGTGGCACTACCTACAGGGGGGGCTGTGTGGCACTACCTAAAGGGGGGGCTGTGTGGCACTAACTACAGGAGGGCTGTGTGGCACTAACTACAGGGGGTTGTGTGGCACTACCTACAGGGGGGGCTGTGTGGCACTACCTACAGGGGGGCTGTGTGGCACTACCTACAGGGGGGCTGTGTGGCACTAACTACAGGGGGCTGTGTGGCACTAACTACAGGAGGGCTGTGTGGCACTAACTACAGGAGGGCTGTGTGGCACTAACTACAAGGGGGCTGTGTGGCACTAACTACAGGGGGCTGTGTGGCACTAACTACAGGGGGCTGTGTGGCACTAACTACAAAGGGGGCTGTGTAGCACTAACTACAGGAGGGCTGTGTGGCACTACGTACAGGGGGGGCTGTGTGCCACTACCTACAGGGGGGCTGTGTGGCACTAACTACAGGAGGGCTGTGTGGCACTACCTACAGGGGGCTGTGTGGCACTAACTACAGGAGGGCTGTGTGGCACTAACTACAGGGGGGCTGTGTGGCACTAACTACAGGGGGGCTGTGTGGCACTACCTACAGGGGGGGGCTGTGTGGCACTACCTAAAGGGGGGGCTGTGTGGCACTAACTACAGGAGGGCTGTGAGGCACTAACTACAGGGGGCTGTGTGGCACTACCTACAGGGGGGGCTGTGTGGCACTACCTACAGGGGGGGCTGTGTGGCACTAACTACAGGAGGGCTGTGTGGCACTACCTACAGGGGGCTGTGTGGCACTAACTACAGGAGGGCTGTGTGGCACTAACTACAGGAGGGCTGTGTGGCACTAACTACAGGGGGTTGTGTGGCACTACCTACAGGGGGGCTGTGTGGCACTACCTACAGGGGGGCTGTGTGGCACTAACTACAGGGGGCTGTGTGGCACTAACTACAGGAGGGCTGTTTGGCACTAACTACAGGGGGCTGTGTGGCACTAACTACAAAGGGGGCTGTGTAGCACTAACTACAGGAGGGCTGTGTGGCACTAACTACAGGGGGCTGTGTGGCACTACCTACAGGGGGACTGTGTGGCACTACCTACAGGGGGGCTGTGTGGCACTAACTACAGGAGGCTGTGTGGCACTAACTACAGGAGGGCTGTTTGGCACTAACTACAGGGGGCTGTGTGGCACTAACTACAAAGGGGGCTGTGTAGCACTAACTACAGGAGGGCTGTGTGGCACTAACTACAGGGGGCTGTGTGGCACTACCTACAGGGGGACTGTGTGGCACTACCTACAGGGGGGCTGTGTGGCACTAACTACAGGAGGGCTGTGTGGTACTACCTACAGGGGGCTGTGTGGCACTAACTACAGGAGGGCTGTGTGGCAATAACTACAGGGGGCTGTGTGGCACTAACTACAGGAGGGCTGTGTGGCACTACCTACAAGGGGGGCTGTGTGGCACTACCTAAAGGGAGGGCTGTGTGGCACTAACTACAGGAGGGCTGTGTGGCACTAACTACAGGAGGGCTGTGTGGCACTAACTACAGGGGGCTGTGTGGCACTACCTACAGGGGGGGCTGTGTGGCACTACCTACAGGGGGGCTGTGTGGCACTAACTACAGGGGGCTGTGTGGCACTAACTACAGGAGGGCTGTGTGGCACTAACTACAGGGGGCTGTGTGGCACTACCTACAGGGGGGGCTGTGTGGCACTAACTACAGGGGGCTGTGTGGCACTAACTACAGGGGGCTGTGTGGCACTAACTACAAAGAGGGCTGTGTAGCACTAACTACAGGAGGGCTGTGTGGCATTATCTAGAGAGCGAAGTGTGTGGCAAAAAATGTACAAATGAAATTCATCCGTTTTTTAAAACGAACAGGGAAAAAAACGGATGCAAAACGGCCGTTTTTATCGTCCAACACTCGGACCCTGTCGTATGAATACAGCCTAAGCCTTAGTGTTCCTTGTGCCTCATCAGGGGTCACGCCAACAGTTACATTGTTAAATTGTTACTAGTTCTAAATCCTGGCCGTCGAGCACTCGTCCATGCTATGTAGTTCCTAGTTCCTCCGGCGTGTGCACGACACTGGTGTATTGGCCGCACACGCGCCGAGGAGACGCCAGACATAAATCAACTAAGCCCCGCCCACTGGGCAGTGTTTTTAGAAGCCGGGCTCCAGGCCGTTTCATAACGTCAGACTGACGTCCCGGACCTAGCCGCACCTCCGATATTACACCCAGCCCTCCATAGTGACGGTCTCTGCGTCCCTGGTAACCTGCGGAACTTCAGGCGGTTTAGCCGCAAATGTAGTAAAGATCAATCACTGTGTAAATGAATGGTGCCCAAACGGCAGAGATAACGCTCCCCATCCCACGTCAGTCCTTCTCTCCGTAAAATGATATACTTCATATTATATTGCACGTCTATAAGATTCCAAAATACATCAACGGATCTACATCTATTAGTGACCTATAATGTGCTATTATTCTCTGTACATACCCTGTACAAACATAAATTCTGGCCACCACTAGGGGGAGCTCACTGCATACAGATATATACAGCTCCCATAGAGTTACATGATAACATTCTGCTGCCTGCAGCCACCA
The DNA here is from genome assembly GCF_050947455.1 of Rhinoderma darwinii. Lineage (NCBI taxonomy): Eukaryota > Metazoa > Chordata > Amphibia > Anura > Rhinodermatidae > Rhinoderma > Rhinoderma darwinii. Next base: position 3,134,427 of record NC_134697.1, on the reverse strand, counting down.
CTAGGGGGAGCTAACTACATACAGATATATACAGCTCCTATAGAGTTACATAATAAGATTCTGCTGCCTGCAGTCACCACTAGGGGGAGCTCACTACATACAGATGTATACAGCTCCCACAGATTTACATAATAAAATTCTGCTGCCTGCGGCCACCACTAAAGTTAAATCACTACATACAGATATATACAGCTCCCATAGAGTTACATGATAACATTCTGCTGCCTGCAGTCACCACTAGGGGGAGCTCACTACATACAGATATATTCAACGCCCATAGAGTTACAGTGAAGGAAATAATTATTTGATCCCTTGCTGATTTTGTAAGTTTGCCCACTGTCAAAGTCATGAGCAGTCTAGAATTTTTAGGCTAGGTTAATTTTACCAGTGAGAGATAGATTATATAAAAAAAAAAAAGAAAATCACATTGTCAAAAGTATATATATTTATTTGCATTGTTCACAGAGAAATAAGTATGTGACCCCCGACCAACCATTAAGAGTTCAGCCTCCTCCAGACCAGTTACTGCTCCAAATCAACTTGGTGCCTGCATTATAGACAGCTCTTACATGGTCACCTGTATAAGAGACTCCTGTCCACAGACTCAATGATCAGTCTGACTCTAACCTCTACAACATGGGCAAGACCAAAGAGCTTTCTAAGGATGTCAGGGACAAGATCATAGACCTGCACAAGGCTGGAATGGGCTACAGAACCATAAGTAAGACGCTGGGTGAGAAGGACACAACTGTTGGTGCAATAGTAAGAACATGGAAGACATACAAAATGACTATCAATCGACATCGATCTGGGGCTCCATGCAAAATCTCACCTCGTGGGGTATCCTTGATCCTGAGGAAGGTGAGAGCTCAGCCGAAAACTACACGGGGGGAACTTGTTAATGATCTCAAGGCAGCTGGGACCACAGTCACCAAGAAAACCATTGGTAACACATTACGCCGTAATGGATTATAATCCTGCAGTGCCCGCAAGGTCCCCCTGCTCAAGAAGGCACATGTACAGGCCCGTCTGAAGTTTGCAAATGCACATCTGGATGATTCTGAGAGTGATTGGGAGAAGGTGCTGTGGTCAGATGAGACGAAAATTTAGCTCTTTGGCATTAACTCAACTCGTCGTTTTTGGAGGAAGAGAAATGCTGCTTATGACCCAAAGAACACCGTCCCCACTGTCAAGCATGGAGGTGGAAACATTATGTTTTGGGGGTGTTTCTCTGCTAAGGGCACAGGACTACTTCACCGCATCAATGGGAGAATGGATGGAGCCATGTACCGTCAAATCCTGAGTGACAACCTCCTTCCCTCCACCAGGACATTAAAAATGGCACGTGGCTGGGTCTTCCAGCACGACAATTACCCGAAACATACAGCCAAGGCAACAAAGGAGTGGCTCAAAAAGAACCACATTAAGGTCATGGAGTGGCCTAGCCAGTCTCCAGACCTTAATCCCATCGAAAACTTATGGAGGGAGCTGAAGATCCGAGTTGCCAAGCGAAAGCCTCGAAATCTTAATGATTTACAGATAATCTGCAAAGAGGAGTGGGCAAAAATTCCATCTAACATGTGTGCAAACCTCATCATCAACTACAAAAACCGTCTGACTGCTGTGCTTGCCAACAAGGGTTTTGCCACCAAGTATTAAAGAGGCTCTGTCACCAGATTTTGCAACCCCTATCTGCTATTGCCTGTGATCGGCGCTGCAATGTAGATAACAGTAACATTTTTATTTTTAAAAAACGAGCATTTTTGGCCAAATTATGACCATTTTTGTATTTATGCAAATGAGGCTTGCAAAAGTACAAGTGGGCGTGTATTATGTGCGTACATCGGGGCGTTTTTACTTCTTTTACTAGCTGGGCGTTCTGATGAGAAGTATCATCCACTTCTCTTCAGAATGCCCAGCTTCTGGCAGTGCCGACACACAGCCGTGTTCTCCAGAGATCACGCTGTGACGTCACTCACTTCCTGCCCCAGGTCCTGCATCGTGTCGGCCACATCGGCACCAGAGGCTACAGTTGATTCTGCAGCAGCATCAGCGTTTGCAGGTAAGTAGCTACATCGACTTACCTGCAAACGCCGATGCTGCTGCAGAATCATCTGTAGCCTCTGGTGTCGATGTGTCCTCGCTCGTCTGACACGATGCAGGACCTGTGAGTGACGTCACAGATCTGCACTGCCAGAAACTGGGCGTTCTGAAGAGAAATGGATGACACTTCTCATCAGAACGCCCAGCTAGTAAAAGTAGTAAAAACGCTCCGATGTACGCACATAATACACGCCCCGATGTACGCACATAATACACGCCCAGTTGTACTTTTACTGTAAACACGCCCAGTTGGACTTTTGCAAGCCTTATTTGCATAAATACAAAAATGGTCATAACTTGGCCAAAAATGCTCGTTTTTTAAAAATTAAAACGTTACTGTAATCTACATTGCAGCGCCGATCACATGCAATAGCAGATAGGGGTTGCAAAATCTGGTGACAGAGCCTCTTTAATTCTTGTTTGCCAAAGGGATTAAATACTTATTTCTCTGTGCACAATGCAAATAAATATATATAATTTTGACAATGTGATTTTCTTTTTTTTTTTTATATAATCTATCTCTCACTGGTAAAATTAACCTAGCCTAAAAGTTCTAGACTGTTCATGTCTTTGACAGTGGGCAAACTTACAAAATCAGCAAGAGATCAAATACATCACTGTACATGTTAACATTCTGCTGCCTGCCAGCCACCACTTGAGGGAGCTCACTACATACAGATATACATAGCTCTCATAGAGTTGTATGATAACATTCTACTGCCTGCAGCCACCACTAGGGGGAGATCACTACATACAGATATATACAGCGCCCATAGAGTTATATGATAACATTCTGCTACCTCCAGTCACCACTAGGGGGATATCACTACATACAGATATATACAGCGCCCATAGAGTTACATGATAACATTCTTCTGCCTGCAGCAACCGTAGGGGGAGATCACTATATACAGCGCCCATAGAGTTACATGATAACATTCTGCTGCCTGCAGCCACCACTAGAGGGAGTTCACTACATACAGATATATATAGCTCCCATAGAGTTACATGATAACATTCTCCTTCATGCAGCCACCACTAGGGGGAGCTTACTACATACAAATATACATAGCTCTCATAGAGTTGTATGATAACATTCTACTGCCTGCAGCCACCACTATGGGGAGATCACTACATACAGATATATACGGCTCCCATAGAGTTACATGATAACATTCTTCTGCATGCAGTCAGAGGGAGCTCACTACATACAGATATATACAGCTCTCATAAAGTTACATGATAACATTCTGCTGCTTACAGTCATCACTAGGGGGAGCTCACTACATACAGATATATACAGCTCCCATAGAGTTACATGATAACATTCTGCTGACTGCAGTCATCACTAGGGGGAAATCACTAGATACAGATATATACAGCACCCATAGAGTTACATGATAGCATTCTGCTGCCTGCAGTCACCACTAGGGGGAGATCACTACATACAGATATATACAGCGCCCATAGAGTTACATGATAACATTCTGCTACCTGCAGCCACCACTAGAGAGAGCTCACTACATACAGATATATACAGCGCCCATAGAGTTACATGATAACATTCTGCTACCTGCAGTCACCACTAGTGAGAGCTCACTACATACAGATATATGCAGCTCCCATAGAGTTACATGATAACATTCTGCTGCATGCAGCCACCACTAGGGGGAGATCACTACATACAGATATATACAGCGCCCATAGAGTTATATGATAACATTCTGCTACCTCCAGTCACCACTAGGGGGATATCACTACATACAGATATATACAGCGCCCATAGAGTTACATGATAACATTCTACTGCCTGCAGCAACCGTAGGGGGAGATCACTATATACAGCGCCCATAGAGTTACATGATAACATTCTGCTTCCTGCAGCCACCACTAGAGGGAGTTCACTACATACAGATATATATAGCTCCCATAGAGTTACATGATAACATTCTCCTTCATGCAGCCACCACTAGGGGGAGCTTACTACATACAAATATACATAGCTCTCATAGAGTTGTATGATAACATTCCACTGCCGGCAGCCACCACTATGGGGAGATCACTACATACAGATATATATGGCTCCCATAGAGTTACATGATAACATTCTTCTGCATGCAGTCAGAGGGAGCTCACTACATACAGATATATACAGCTCTCATAAAGTTACATTATAACATTCTGCTGCCTACAGTCATCACTAGGGGGAGCTCACTACATACAGATATATACAGCTCCCATAAAGTTACATGATAACATTCTACTGCCTGCAGCCACCACTAGGGGGAGATCACTACATACAGATATATACAGCTCCCATAGAGTTATATGATAACATTCTGCTGACTGCAGTCATCACTAGGGGGAAATCACTACATACAGATATATACAGCACCCATAGAGTTACATGATAGCATTCTGCTGCCTGCAGTCACCACTAGGGGGAGATCACTACATACAGATATATACAGCGCCCATAGAGTTACATGATAACATTCTGCTACCTGCAGTCATCACTAGGGGGAAATCACTACATACAGATAAATACTGCTCCCATAGAGTTACATGATAACATTCTGCAGTCACCACTAGGGGGAGATCACCAATACATACAGATATATACAGCGCCAATAGAGTTACATGATAACATTCTGCTGCCTGCAGCCACCACTAGAGAGAGCTCACTACATACAGATATATACAGCGCCCATAGAGTTACATGATAACATTCTGCTACCTGCAGTCACCACTAGGGAGAGCTCACTACATACAGATATATGCAGCTCCCATAGAGTTACATGATAACATTCTGCTGCATGCAGTCACCACTAGAGGGAGCTCACTACATACAGATATACATAGCTCTCATAGAGTTACATGATAACATTCTGCTGCATGCAGTCACCCCTAGGGGAGATCATTACATACAGATATATACAGCTCCCTTACAGTTACATGATAACATTCTGCTGCCTGCAGCCACCACTAGAGGGAGCTCACTACATACAGATATATACAGCTCCCATAGAGTTACATGATAACATTCTACTGCATGCAGTCACCACTAGGGGGAGCTCACTACATACAGATATACGTAGCTCTGATAGTTACATGATAACATTCTGCTGCATGCAGTCACCACTAGGGGGAGATCCCTACATACAGATATATACAACGCCCATATAGTTACATGATAACATTCTACTTCCTGCAGCCACCCTAGTGGGAGCTCACTACATAAAGATATATACAGCACCCATAGAATTACATGATAACATTCTGCTGCATGCAGTCACCACTAGAGGGAGCTCACTACATACAGATATACATAGCTTTCATAGTGCTATATGATAACATTCTACTGCCTGAAGCCACCACTACGGGGAGATCACTACGTACAGATATATACAGCTCCCATAGAGTTATATGATAACATTCTTCTGCCAGCAGTCTACACTAGGGGGAGATCACTACATACAGATATATACAGCGGCCTTAGAGTTACATGATAACATTCCGTCGCCTGCAGCCACCACTAGAGGGAGCTCACTACATACAGATATATACAGCTCCCATAGAGTTACATGATAACATTCTGCTGCCTACAGTCATCACTAGGGGGAGCTCACTACATACAGATATATACTGCTCCCATAAAGTTACATGATAACATTCTACTGCCTGCAGCCACCACTAGGGGGAGATCACTACATACAGATATATACAGCTCCCATAGAGTTATATGATAACATTCTGCTGACTGCAGTCATCACTAGGGGGAAATCACTACATACAGATATATACAGCAGCCATAGAGTTACATGATAGCATTCTGCTGCCTGCAGTCACCACTAGGGGGAGATCACTACATACAGATATATACAGCGCCCATAGAGTTACATGATAACATTCTGCTACCTGCAGTCATCACTAGGGGGAAATCACTACATACAGATAAATACTGCTCCCATAGAGTTACATGATAACATTCTGCAGTCACCACTAGGGGGAGATCACCAATACATACAGATATATACAGCGCCCATAGAGTTACATGATAACATTCTGCTGCCTGCAGCCACCACTAGAGAGAGAGCTCACTACATACAGATATATACAGCGCCCATAAAGTTACATGATAACATTCTGCTACCTGCAGTCACCACTAGGGAGAGCTCACTACATACAGATATATGCAGCTCCCATAGAGTTACATGATAACATTCTGCTGCATGCAGTCACCACTAGAGGGAGCTCACTACATACAGATATACATAGCTCTCATAGAGTTACATGATAACATTCTGCTGCATGCAGTCACCCCTAGGGGAGATCATTACATACAGATATATACAGCTCCTATAGAGTTACATGATAACATTCTGCTGCCTGCAGCCACCACTAGAGGGAGCTCACTACATACAGATATATACAGCTCCCATAGAGTTACATGATAACATTCTACTGCATGCAGTCACCACTAGGGGGAGCTCACTACATACAGATATACGTAGCTCTGATAGTTACATGATAACATTCTGCTGCATGCAGTCACCACTAGGGGGAGATCCCTACATACAGATATATACAACGCCCATATAGTTACATGATAACATTCTACTTCCTGCAGCCACCCTAGTGGGAGCTCACTACATAAAGATATATACAGCACCCATAGAATTACATGATAACATTCTGCTGCATGCAGTCACCACTAGAGGGAGCTCACTACATACAGATATACATAGCTCTCATAGAGTTATATGATAACATTCTGCTACCTGCAGTCACCACAAGGGGGAGATCACCACATACAAATATATACAGCGCCCATAGATTTACATGATAACATTCTGCTGCCTGCAACCACTACTAGGGGGAGCTCACTACATACAGATATATACAGCGCCCATAGAGTTACATGATAACATTCTGCTGCCTGCAGTCACCACTAGGGGGAGCTCCCTACATACAGATATATACAGCTCCCATAGAGTTACATGATAACATTCTGCTGCATGCAGTCACCACTAGAGGGAGCTCACTACATACAGTTATACATAGCTCTCATAGAGTTACATGATAACATTCTGCTGCATGCAGTCACCACTAGAGGGAGCTCACTACATACAGTTATACATAGCTCTCATAGAGTTACATGATAACATTCTGCGGCCTGCAGCCACCACTAAGCAGGCAGTGATCTGATTGGACTATATGATATTAGAAGAAAGTGGCTGCTTTATTCCAGGAATAGCGCCGTTCTTGTTCATGGTTAGTGTCTGCTATTTCATCTTCGCATCATTGACGTGAATACCGGACACAGCCCATGGAAGTGTTGCGCTGATTCTGGAAGATCGCAGCCATGGTTTAATAATCTTTTACAGCCACTTTAACATTATCGCCTGAAAGAACAGGCCACTGTATCTCCTGAAATCCTCTGTGCTGCTCTGACGATCCTATTGATAAACAACGAACCAGCAACGAGCTTCTCTTTGCTCTTTACAATTATCTGGTTCTTATTTTGCACCGCCCTCATTGATTCTGCGGTTTCGATGTGATCCACTGATTCGCCGTTCCATTGCACTTTATTACTGATGTTACTGGTTCTTGCCGTTGACGTCAGATTTGATAATTCTGTGATTTGTTTGCTTTACAGGCTGTTCGGGCTGCGGCAGAGACATTAAGAACGGACAAGCATTACTGGCCCTGGACAAGCAGTGGCACCTGGGATGCTTCAAATGTAAATCCTGCGGAAAAGTCCTGACCGGAGAATATATCAGCAAGTAAGAGAGAGTATCTCATTATAATGTGACAGGACGACTCCACCCAATATCCATCCTCTAACTATCACTGGGTAGCCCATTTATGAGATCCACACATCTTATATACAGTAACAGCTATTGCTACTGACAACCAGCCTGTATATCATGTGTGAGAGGTTGTCACAGCCCCGCCCCCTGTTACTGACATCACTGATATATAATATAATTACATTGTGATCAGACATGAGATCCACACATCTTATATACAGTAACAGCTATTCATCTATTACTACTGACAACCAGCCTGTATATCATGTGAGAGGTTGTCACAGCCCCGCCCCCTGTTACTGACATCACTGATATATAATATAATTACACTGTGATCAGACATGAGACCCACACATCTTATATACAGTAACAGCTATTCATCTATTACTACTGACAACCAGGCTGTATATCATGTGAGAGGTTGTCACAGCCCCGCCTCCTGTTACTGACATCACTGATATATAATATAATTACATTGTGATCAGACATGAGATCCACACATCTTATATACAGTAACAGCTATTCATCTATTACTACTGACAACCAGCCTGTATACCATGTGTGAGAGGTTGTCACAGCTCCGCCCCCTGTTACTGACATCACTGATATATAATATAATTACACTGTGATCAGACATGAGATCCACACATCTTATATACAGTAACAGCTATTCATCTATTACTGCTGACAACCAGCCTGTATACCATGTGTGAGAGGTTGTCACAGCCCCGCCCCCTGTTACTGACATCACTGATATATAATATAATTACATTGTGATCAGACATGAGATCCACACATCTTATATACAGTAACAGCTATTCATCTATTACTACTGACAACCAGCCTGTATATCATGTGTGAGAGGTTGTCACAGCCCCGCCCCCTGTTACTGACATCACTGATATATAATATAATTACATTGTGATCAGACATGAGATCCACACATCTTATATACAGTCACAGCTATTCATCTATTACTACTGACAACCAGCCTGTATATTATGTGTGAGAGGTTGTCACAGCCCCGCCCCCTGTTACTGACATCACTGATATATAATATAATTACACTGTGATCAAACATGAGATCCACACATCTTATATACAGTAACAGCTATTCAGCTATTACTACTGACAACCAGCCTGTATACCATGTGTGAGAGGTTGTCACAGCCCCGCCCCCTGTTACTGACATCACTGATATATACTATAATTACATTGTGATCAGACATGAGATCCACACATCTTATATACAGTACCAGCTATTCATCTATTACTTCTGACAACCAGCCTGTATATTATGTGTGAGAGGTTGTCACAGCCCCGCCCCCTGTTACTGACATCACTGATATATAATATAATTACATTGTGATCAGACATGAGATCCACACATCTTATATACAGTACCAGCTATTCATCTATTACTACTGACAACCAGCCTGTATATCATGTGTGAGAGGTTGTCACAGCTCCGCCCCCTGTTACTGACATCACTGATATATAATATAATTACATTGTGATCAGACATGAGATCCACACATCTTATATACAGTACCAGCTATTCATCTATTACTACTGACAACCAGCCTGTATATCATGTGTGAGAGGTTGTCACAGCCCCGCCCCCTATTACTGACATCACTGACTATAAGGCCTTATTCAGACAAACGTGTTTGTTCCGCATCTGCAAAAAACGAACCGTATTTCAAGCGTTTCAGTTCCATGGGGCCTCAGTGTTCCTGTTTCTCTTTTTTCCATCATTTCTATAACAAATGGTATGTGAAGAACACGGACAACGCACAGATGTCGCCCGTGTGCTGTCTGTGTTTTTCACGCAACCAATGGCTTTAATGGGCAATGTGTTGCGCAAAAATGGACCAAAATAAGACATGGAGTGAGTTTCACGCAATGGACGTGTGAATAGCCCCGTTGAATTGCATGGCTCCGTGTTCTGTCCGTTTTTCTATCATGGACGTATAATGCGCTCGTCTGAATCAGGCCCAGCATATTTTTGGTAAGATGTCCGGAATCTATCAGACTAGACGTTCCGTGTTTTTCTCGTCTCGCAGGTTCGGGGTCTTCGGTTCTGTGTTGGGTTATTTGACGCTGTCAGACATTTTTCTCTCGTCCTCGCGTCGCGTTTAATCTCATTTTCACCTTGTGTTTTGCGCAGGGACGGCTCCCCGTACTGTGAGAAGGATTATCAGCTCCTGTTTGGGGTGAAGTGCGAGGCTTGTCATGAGTTCATCACGGGGAAAGTGCTGGAGGTAACGGAGCTGCTTGTCCTGTTCTTGGTTATTCTGGCGGTGGACGGGGCCGGCAGATAAGGGGATCCAGTCATAGGATTAAAGGGCCGGTCCAGCCTCCGGTAGATAAAGCTTCATCATTATATAATGAGTTCAACAACTTTTTATTACATGTTGTGTTTGGATTCCTCACCATGTTTAAAATCTCTGCTTGCTGTCACTCAATGGCCACATTCTTGTTTATAGCCAAAGGCTGAGAAATGTTGTTGTTGTTTTTTACTGGATAACATTGTAACAAACCCGCAGCAGTGTGAGCAGGACTAGGTCAGGACAAGTTTTCAGCCTCTGAATGTAAACAATAATTTTCCTATTCACTGAAAGCAAGCAGATATGTTGAAAATAATAAAAATTGAAACAAAGTATATTAGAAATGTTTGAAAAGTTTTCATCACCAAATGATCAAATTCCCCTTATCCCGAGTCGTGTCTTGTGGGGGTCTTAGTTTCTGAGCTCTCCTGGTCTCCTGCATGGGTAACAGCTGCTGAGTGACCACCATTACAGCTCCCATAGAGGACGTCACCCAGCTTTCCACAGACACTGAATGTCGCATCACTTTCCCCGCCGCACTTTTCCTGAACATTTGGTCTCAGTCATTATAATTGGTTGATGTGATGACCGGTGCTGTTCTAGGTTATTATCCGCTACTAACTCGTAATAAGCCGCGTCCTCGCTAAGCGTTGAATATCTGACATTTGTCGCTTCAGTGTCGGCGACATTACCGTCATTCCGTAATTATACCCTCCCCCGCATCCCATTGTCTTCTATGTATTTGTCATTTATCAGCCCTGGAGATTTGGTCAGGTTATTGGGCTGCTGTGGGATTTCACTTGTTTCTGGGCTGAACTTTATTGTGGCGTGACGGCTGGATCTCAAAAGTTTCACAACTTCGTCAGTGGAAAAGTTGAAATATTGGAGGAGGGGATATTGTGTAATGTTCACATCATAACATTGTTAATAAAGTCATTACAGGATCCAGAAGGTTTTCTACACACGTCACCAGGTGACAATAGGTCGGAGCACCAGATAATACAATGCTGTGATAAGTTTCTGCCCCCTGCCAGATGTCACTCTGATACCTGCAACCACATGGGACATTTTTCTAGAACACAATTTAACATTAGAGAAAGGGAAGCCGAGCGATCACATGACGCATGTTGTGAATTATTACTGTGTGTATTGAAAACATTTTCAGTGCAGAACGAGAGGCCTCTGTCATTCCCAGTAGAATTTGAAAAGTACATGCATTTTACTATCTGACCACCAGATGGCAGCATGTATTTATTCTTCACCTGCACTTTTAGTAACTGACCAGCAGATGGCAGCATGAATTTACTTATTATAAACAGATCTGACATGACCGTGTGTTAGCCTATGTTCACACACTGAGCCAAAAACGGCAGAAAATGACGGAGCTTTTTTCAGAGAAAACAGCTTTTGATTCCAGCCGTTTTTGAAACTGAAGACGTTTTTTGAGGTGTTTTTTCTAGATGTTTTTGGAGCTGTTTTTCTATTGACACAATGAAAAAAGCTCCAAAAACGGATCAAGAAGTGACATGCTCCTTTTTTACGCTGCGTTTTTCTACGCAGCGGCGTAAAAAAAAGCCATCTGAATGAAATGCAGTTTTTCCCATTGAATTCAATGAGCATGAGATGTTTTAGGCGTTCAGCTGCCGTTTTTTCAAGCGTATTTCGAGGCGTTACGGCCCGAAATAGGCCTGAAAACACAGTGTGTCAACATAGCATCTGCCAATTGAATTCAATGGGAAAAATGTCGTATCGTTTAGACAAGGTGTATTTTACGCGTCCGTTTTAGAAAAATGCTGCGTGAAAAAAACTTGCTTGTAAAAAGATGCGCGTCACTTCTTGAGCCGGTTTTTGGAGCAGTTTTTCATTGTGTTAATGGAAAAACAGCTCCAAAACCGTCTCGAAAAAACGTTTCAGCTTCAAAAACTTCTGAAATTCAGAGGTTCTCTGAAAATAGCTCCGTATTTTCAGCCGTTTTTGACTTCGCGTGTGAACGGAGCCTTACTCTGCATAACTATAGCAATGGTGGATCCCACTGGTACTTATGGGATCTTGGGGTCAGCCAAACTCTTCACCAAGGCTTGTTGTTGGGGGGAACAAGGGTCAGACATGTTATATTTTAACCTCACTAATTCTTTGTTCTGTGTGAGATCAGCGTCACAATGTGTCTGGCAGCCACTTATCCTATGTCCAAGGTGCATGTTTCTGGGGTGTTTCGGGAGGTTGCTATTGGTTGAGCGCTCCGATATTTGGTCAGTTTAGTTCATACTGCTGACAATCATCAAGCTTTTGGGGCCGCGATGTGTATACAGAGGAGCTATAGAAAAAGTTTCTGCACTCTGAGGCGCCGTTTATCAGGAATTGTCTCCGCTTATCTCACGTCATTCACAAAATACAATATCAGAAGTGAAAAAATACAGGGAAAATGTTAAAACTAGAAAATGACAAATTTAGAAATGTTTAATATTGAAAGTGAATTTTCTGATTCCAGCAATTTTATGTCCCTTGTTATTGATGAGAAGGAGGAGGAGGATGAGGAGGAGGATGATGAGGAGGATGATGATGATGATGACGAGTAGGATGATGATGAGGACGAGTAGGATGACGATGAGGAGGAGGACGATGATGACGAGGATGATGATGATGACGAGGATGATGATGATGACGAGGATGATGATGAGGATAATGATGAGGATGATGATGATGACGAGGAAGATGATGATGAGGAAGATGAGGATGACGACGAGGAGGATGATGATGATGATTTCTGCAGGTTGCACAGGATTTACCCTACACCTGAGCATTATTCTTCCTCGTCCTCAGTCTTGATTCGCTGACAGATCTTCTCTCTATGCTGAGTACTTACCCCCCCCCCCCCTGCAGAACACAGATTTTTTCCTGCTTGGTCTCTATGGGAGCTTTCCCAGATGTTACATTGTATCCTGGCATCTCCCGAGGTCGGACTGTGCGGGGGAGGGGGATTAATATGATCATATATTCCGCGTCCTTCCATTAATCTGTAACCCTGTGGTCCAGAGCTCCTGGTTATCCGGCACTACAGATTCGCAGGGCTATTGAAGGGCAGCAGTGACCCCCTGATGGAGACTGGCAGCGGGCTGTGGGGGGTTGACTAGACGGCCGCCATCTTTCTCGCTTCAAGTAGGAGCAGGGGCAGCGTCAGGACAGAGGGAACCTGGGGATTATACTTCACTCTTTCCTCACCTGGGATTTCCCGATAGTTCAGCTCGGCCGTGGCCTCTTGTGCGCCGGATTATTGGAATTTCCTGCAAATCTAATAAATTACCAGAGTCCTGGGATTTATGTATTCGATTCCGGGCTGAGATTCCGTAGAGACCGGTCCAGTGTAATGGACAGTTCTGAAACTTTATAATAGACTTTGTTTCAATTTCTTGCCATTCTTAGATCTCTGCTTTCTGTCAGTAAATGAAATGCTAAAGCATCAAAACCCATCCTCCACTAATACTTCTCACAGCTGAGGGTTTGTTATAACTGTATCCAGTCTAGATAATCCTCTGTGAGCTGAACATCTATAATTACCCTGCACCGATATATTGTAACAAACCTTCAGTTACGAGAACTAATTGTTCACAATAGGTTTTCAGTCTCTGAATGTATGTAATGAATGTTTCCATTCATGACAGGCAAGCAGTGGTCTTGAAATTGGCAAGGATTTGAAATGCAAAGGGGAGATGGATTAAGACTGCGGCTGGAGGAAGTTCTGACACTTATTAGGAGACACGATCTTCCGCTGTCCGTGAAATATACGCCGGCCAGGAGGTGCCGTAGATTTCCGCTATAATTTGTCAGTTTATAGCTTTCCGCTAAGCTCCACCCACTTTTTGGGAACTTGTCAGGAGCGGGGGAAACGGCCCAATAGTCTAAATTTTCGTTTGTGACATTTCAGGAACATTGACAACTTTCCCCCCGAAGTTTATCAGAAAGTTCTAGAATCAACTGCAACCAGTGAAAAGACCAAATAAAACTCTGCGTCCGCAGGAGGAGTAGAGATGGGTGAGCGCGGAGATACGATGGCGGCGCGGCCACCGGTGATGTCAGGTGCGTGACTCTTGCTGAGTGTGACACCTGGTTGTGTCTGACTTCGTTGCGGGATTGTAGATCTCAATGGTAAATGCAGCACGACCGTCATGTGACCTATTAAAATAACGAAAAAGTCGCATCATGCCGTTTTGTGTCCTCCGCACGCCGTGTGACCGAGGCCTCGTTATATGACGGCTTCATCTGGTGGCCGCAGCCGAGACATCGTTCTGATAAGAACGGATCCGGCACCATCTGACCTGCATTGTCGAGGGTTAACGGTTACACCACAGAGCGTCCCATTTCATGATTGGCGCAGCAGGACGGGGTCATTATTTTGTGTGTTTTCAGTTCTTCTATTCCAGATTTGCTCAATAAGGAAAAGCACAATCAGTGATGAAATATTCCAAGTTAATTGTTACCTGAATTTATGTATAATTACTGTACAGAGCCGGATATAAAAACTACACCTCCCAGCAAGCACCATGCAGACACTGAACAAGCAGGAAATACTGAGAGATTAACAGTACATAGCAACTCCAGCTGCAGAATAGTGAGTGCAGCTCTGGAGTATAATACAGGATGTAACTCAGGATCAGTACAGGATAAGTAATGTAATGTATGTACACAGTAACTCCACCAGCAGAATAGTGAGTGCAGCTCTGGAGTATAATACAGGATGTAACTCAGGATCAGTACAGGATAAGTAATGTAATGTATGGACACTGTGACTCCACAGCAGAACAGTGAGTGCAGCTCTGGAGTATAATACAGGATGTAACTCAGGATCAGTACAGGATAAGTAATGTAATGTATGTACACAGAGACTCCACCAGCAGAATAGTGAGTGCAGCTCTGGAGTATAATACAGGATGTAACTCAGGATCAGTACAGGATAAGTAATGTAATGTATGTACACAGTGACTCCACCAGCAGAATAGTGAGAGCAGCTCTGGAGTATAATACAGGATGTAACTCAGGATCAGTACAGGATAAGTAATGTAATGTATGTACACAGTGACGCCACCAGCAGAATAGTGAGTGCAGCTCTGGAGTATATTACAGGATGTAACTCAGGATCAGTACAGGATAAGTAATGTAATGTATGTACACAGTGACTCCACAGCAGAATAGTGAGTGCAGCTCTGGAGTATAATACAGGATATAACTCAGGATCAGTACAGGATAAGTAATGTAATGTATGTACACAGTGACTCCACCAGCAGAATAGTGAGAGCAGCTCTGGAGTATAATACAGGATGTAACTCAGGATCAGTACAGGATAAGTAATGTAATGTACACAGTGACTCCACCAGCAGAATAGTGAGTGCAGCTCTGGAGTATAATACAGGATATAACTCAGGATCAGTACAGGATAAGTAATGTAATGTATGTACACAGTGACTCCACCACGAATAGTGAGTGCAGCTCTGGAGTATAATACAGGATGTCACTCAGGATCAGTACAGGATAAGTAATGTAATGTATGTACACAGTGACTCCACCAGCAGAATAGTGAGTGCAGCTCTGGAGTATAATACAGGATATAACTCAGGATCAGTACAGGATAAGTAATGTAATGTATGTACACAGTGACTCCACCAGCAGAATAGTGAGAGCAGCTCTGAGTATAATACAGGATGTAACTCAGGATCAGTACAGGATAAGTAATGTAATGTACACAGTGACTCCACCAGCAGAATAGTGAGTGCAGCTCTGGAGTATAATACAGGATATAACTCAGGATCAGTACAGGATAAGTAATGTAATGTATGTACACAGTGACTCCACCAGCAGAATAGTGAGTGCAGCTCTGGAGTATAATACAGGATGTCACTCAGGATCAGTACAGGATAAGTAATGTAATGTATGTACACAGTGACTCCACCAGCAGAATAGTGAGTGCAGCTCTGGAGTATAATACAGGATATAACTCAGGATCAGTACAGGATAAGTAATGTATGTACACAGCGACTCCACCAGCAGAATAGCGAGTGCAGCTCTGGAGTATAATACAGGATGTAACTCAGGATCAGTACAGGATAAGTAATGTAATGTATGTACACAGTGACTCCACCAGAAGAATAGTGAGTGCAGCTCTGGAGTATAATACAGGATGTAATTTAGGATCAGTACAGGATAAGTAATGTAATGTATGTACACAGTGAATCCGCCAGCAGAATAGTGAGTGCAGCTCTGGAATACAATATAGGATGTAACTCAGGATCAGTACAGGATAAGTAATGTAATGTATGTACACAGTGAATCCGCCAACAGAATAGTGAGTGCAGCTCTGGAGTATAATACAGGATGTAACTCAGGATCAGTACAGGATAAGTAATGTATGTACACAGTGACTCCACTAGCAGAATAGTGAGTGCAGCTCTGGAGTATAATACAGGATATAACTCAGGATCAGTACAGGACAAGTAATGTATGTACACCGTGACTCCACCAGCAGAATAGTGAGTGCAGCTCTGGAGTATAATACAGAATGTAAATTCACTGATTATGGAGAGTTTTTCCAGTGACCTACCTACCACAGAGGCTGGACACATGACTGCTGTGGGGCCCGACAATATACTGCTTCCCACTCTTGCTGTGACACTTTTTTACCCTGTATAGCCACCACTACAGGGAGCTCACTGTATACAGATTTATAGTTTCCAATAAAGACAATAATAAATCCGTCTTCTGTAAACTCCTGAGCTCCACCTAGTGGTGGCTACAGGTAGCAGAATGTTATCATGTAGCTCTATGGGAGCTGTATATATCTGTATGTAGGGGGCTCCCCCTAGTGGTGGCTGCAGGCAGCAGAATGTTAGCACGTAACTCTATGGGAGCTGTATATATCTGTATGTAGTGAGCTCCCTCTAGTGGTGACTGCAGGCAGCAGAATGTTATCATGTAACTCTATGGGAGCTGTATATATCTGTATGTAGTGAGGTCCCCTAGTGGTGGCTGCAGGAAGTAGAATGTTATGATGTATCTCTATGGGAGCTGGATATATCTGTATGTAGTGAGCTCCCCCTAGTGGTGGCTGCCGGCAGTAGAATGTTATCATGTAACTCTATGGGAGCTGTATATATCTGTATGTAGTGAGCTCCTCCTAGTGGTGGCTGCAGGCAGTAGAATGTTATCATGTAACTCTATGGGAGCTGTATATATCTGTATGTAGTGATCTCCCCCTAGTGGTGGCTGCAGGCAGTAGAATGTTATCATGTAACTCTATGGGAGCTGTATATATCTGTATGTAGTGAGCTCCTCCTAGTGGTGGCTGCAGGCAGTAGAATGTTATCATGTAACTCTATGGGAGCTGTATATATCTGTATGTAGTGATCTCCCCCTAGTGGTGGCTGCAGGCAGCAGAATGTTATCATGTAACTCTATGGGAGCTGTATATATCTGTATGTAGTGAGCTCCCCCTAGTGGTGGCTGCAGGCAGCAGAATGTTATCATGTAACTCTATGGGAGCTGTATATATCTGTATGTATACAGGACACACATACAGGACACATATATATCGGATATATAGAAGTTGTATTGTAAAAGGTATTTTTTTTTTTTTATAAATGTCAATTAGAAAAGTCATTCAAATTTTTATTTATTTTGTTTTGTTTTTTATAAATCCAACCACAGGCGCGCATAGACTTTTTAAGTTTTCTTTCAAAACAAACTTGCTTCATATTGAGCCCTTAGAAGATTCCGATGGATCCGCCCCTTTAAATCACTGTTCTAACTATCGCACAAACTGGTTTGAATGTTGCTGGATTTCTGGTGACTCGCTGTCCCGTATCGTGTTGTGGGTGCGGCGCTGGTGTACAATACTTTACTGCTGAGTATTTTTAGTGCGGTGATTTTATGAGATTCTAAACAAAGCAAAAATTAATCGCGAGGTGGAAACTATTGTCATTCACGTGTAGCCAGGACCGCGGCAGGTCACCTGTGCGTCTCCTCCAGACATGAATCCATTCAAAGAAATGGTAAGATGTCAAGTGGGAAAATGTGTCGGATTTAGTCTGTTCAGTGTCATCCTGAATATTTCATATCTAACCTGCTAGTAATTTCTTATTATTTTATGACGTGATGGCTGCAATGTTGATTGTCTAAAGCTTATGTTTTCCTAAGGAACAGCAACCACCCGGTGGTCAATGTCTGCCCATCACTGAACCGCATGTTGCACTTTAATCTATACTCCAGAGCTGCACTCACTATTCTGCTTGGTGCAGTCTCTGTGTACATACATTACTTATCCTGTACTGATCTTGAGTTATATCCTGTATTATACTCCAGAGCTGCACTCACTATTCTGCTGGTGGAGTCACTGTGTACATACATTACATTACTTATCCTGTACTGATCCTGAGTTATATCCTGTATTATACTCCAGAGCTGCACTCACTATTCTGCTGGTGCAGTCTCTGTGTACATACATTACTTATTCTGTACTGATCTTGAGTTATATCCTGTATTATACTCCAGAGCTGCACTCACTATTCTGCTGGTGCAGTCTCTGTGTACATACATTACTTATCCTGTACTGATCCTGAGTTACATCATGTATTATACTCCAGAGCTGCACTCACTATTCTACTGGTGGAGTCAGTGTATATACATTACTTATCCTGTACTGATCCTGAGTTACATCCTGTATTCTACTCCAGAGCTGCACTCACTATTCTGCTGGTAGAGTCACCGTGTACATACATTACATTACTTTATCCTGTACTGATCCTGAGTTACATCCTGTATTCTACTCCAGAGCTGCACTCACTATTCTGCTGGTGGAGTCACTGTGTACATACATTAATACAGGATATAACTCAGGATCAGCACAGGATAAGTAATGTAATGTATGTACACAGTGACTCCACCAGCAGAATAGTGAGTGCAGCTCTGGAGTAGAATACAGGATGTAACTCAGGATCAGCACAGGATAAGTAATGTATACTCCAGAGCTGCACTCACTATTCTGCTGGTGGAGTCACTGTGTATATACATTACATTACTTATCCTGTACTGATTTGGAGTTACATCCTGCATTATACTCCAGAGCTGCACTCACTATTCTGCTGGTGGAGTCACTGTGTACATACATTACTTATACAGGATGTAACTCAGGATCAGTACAGGATAAGTAATGTAATGTATGTACACAGTGACTACGCCAGCAAGAATAGTGAGTGCAGCTCTGGAGTATAATACAGGATGTAACTCAGGATCAGTACAGGAGAAGTAATGTTTGTACACAGTGACTCCACCAGCAGAATAGTGAGTGCAGCTCTGGAGTATAATGCAGGATGTAA